>NC_138319.1:40197500-40297500 GCF_965601325.2 Salmo salar
GAACATGGGGTGTGCACAAATTTCACGCAACGTAGAATGAGAATTTCAAGAACAACAATGTCAAATACTTTTTCGACGTGCCGCGGTCATTCCCTTGTGAAAAGGAAATGTCAACGCAGGATCATGTCATTCAAAGGGGCCAGAGAGTACTCTGGAATGAGAGAGTAAAATAACGATACGGAAAATATAAGCCTTTCAAGATTCAATCAAACTATGTTTGCTTCAGTTGCATCCCATTAATGAGAGGAAAGAAACTGCTTTAGGAAACTTTCCGAATGGACATTACTTAATTTTTTATTGCAGTTCACTAACAGGTTTCCACCCACAGTTTTTGTACCAGTAAAGTCATAAAAATAAAAATAAAATCACGAGAACTGTGATGGAAACAGGAAGTTTCGGTAAAATTTCCAAGAGTCTGGTTGATCATCCAGGAGCTTCCCTGTGCTTTTTGGCAAACTTGAGTCATCTTTTGGACGACATTGGTCCCATTATGTCTGGAGAAAACCAAACACTGCATTCCACAGTAAGAACCTCATGCCAGCGGTCAAGCATGGTGGTGGTAGTGTGATGGTTTCGGAGATGCTTTGCTGACTCAGGACCTGGATGACTTGCCTTTATAGAAGGATCCATGAATGCTGCTCTGTATCAGAGAATTCTACAGGAGAATGTCAGGCCCATCCGTCTCTGAGCTGAAGCTGAGGCGCAGCTAGGACATGCAGCAAGACGATCCAAAACACACAATCAAGTCCACATGAAAATGGTTAAAAAGCAAAACATTTGAAGTTTGGTCAAAGTCCAGACCTAATTCCAATTGAGATGTTGACTGTTTCTGAGTTAAAGCAGTTCTGCATGTAAGAGTGGGCCAAAATTCCTCCACAGCGATGTGACCGACTGATCAACAGCACCTGTATTGAAGAAATTTGGCTTGTCACCTAAAACCCTCATAAACCTTTACAGATGCACAATTGAGAGCATTCTGTTGGGCTGTATCACCGCCTGGTACGGCATCAGCACCGTCCACAACTCTCTAGAGGGTGGTGCGGTCTGCACAACACATCGCCGGGGGCAAACTACCTGCCCTCCAGGACACCTACACCACCCGATGTCACAGGAAGGCCAAAAGATCATCAAAGACAACAACCACCCGAGCCACTGCCTGTTCACCCAACTATCATCCAGAAGGCAAGGTCAGTACAGGTGCATCAAAGCTGGGACCGAGAGACTGAAAAACAGCTTCTATCTCAAGGCCGTCAGACTGTTAAACAGCCATCACTAACACAGAGAGGCTGCTGCCTACATACAGACTTGAAATCATTGGTCACTATAATAAATGAATTACTAGTCACTTTAATAATGCTACTTTAATTATGTTTACATATCTTACATTACTCATCTCATATGTATATACTGTATTTTATACCATCCATTGCATCTTGCCTATGCCGCTCTGTCATTGGTCATCCATACTGAATAGTTATATGTATATATTCTTATTCCATCTGTCACGCCCTGACCTGAGAGAGAGGGTTTGTTTCTCTATGTGGTTAGGTCAGGGTGTGGGGTGGGCATTCTGTGTTTTATTTTCTATGTTTTGGCCGGGTATGGTTTCCAATCAGAGGCAGCTGTCTATCGTTGTCTCTGATTAGGAACCATACTTAGGCAGCCCTTTTTTCCACCTGTGTTTGTGGGATCTTGTTTTTGTACAGCTCAGTATAGCCTGCAGAACGTGACGTTCGTTTTCTGTTAGTAGCCTGCAAAACTTTTAGTTCGTTGTGTTGTTCATTGTTTTGTTTTTTTGCCGGTTCACCGTTAAATAAAAATATGATGAACCCAACCCACGCTGCGCCTTGGTCTACCTTTAACGACGGACGTTACACCATCCCTTTAGATTTGTGTGTATAAGGTAGTTGTTGTGGAATTGTTAGATTACCTGTTAGATATTACTGCACTGTCGGAACTAGAAGCACAAGCATTTCGCTACACCTGCAATAACATCTGCTAACCATGTGTAATGTGGACCAATACCATTTGATTTGACAAGGCTCCTGGAAGAATTGTCTATATACAGATGACTAAAACATAACGTTTTGGACCACATGAACAAGTTGTTTGTCGGCATAATTTACCAAAACTTCCTGTTTCCATCACCTGATCAACAACTACAGGAAGTGTTTGGTTGGAGTCATTACAGCTAAAGGTGGCACAACCAGTTATTGTGTGTAAGGGTGCAATTCCTTTTTCAACACAGTGGCATTGTGTGTTGCATAAAATGTGTTAATAAATAAATAAAATAATAAAATAAAATACATTTTCTTTTGTTATTTGTAAACTCAGGTTTCCTTTATCTAATATTAGGTTGAAGATCTGGTAAGATGGAGAAGAAGGCAGACGTTTTACGTGACCCCAAACGATTGTTTTCTTTTTGTTCATTTATATGTTTAAATAATTTTTTTAACTTATTTTTTACATAATGTTGCCGCTACCGTTTCTTTTAACATTTTACATTTATTTTTTAGTGATTTAGCAGACGCTCTTATCCAGAGCGACTTACAGTAGTGAATGTATACATTTCATACATTTTTTCTCCTTACTGGTCCCCCGATACCGAAAATAACTTCTGGAAATCAGAACAGACATTATTCACTACGGACTGGCAGAATCCTTTTTTTCCCTTAAAACCTCTCTAGGGTATGTGGGACGAAATCGTCCCACCTACTCAACAGCCAGTGGAATCCCGTGGCGCGATATTCAAATACCTTAGAAATGCTATTACTTCAATTTCTCAAACATATGACTATTTTACACCATTTTAAAGACAAGACTCTCGTTAATCTAACCACACTGTCCGATTTCAAAAAGGCTTTACAACGAAAGCAAAACATTAGATTATGTCAGCAGAGTACCCAGCCAGAAATAATCAGACACCCATTTTTCAAGCTAGCATATAATGTCACATAAACCCAAACCACAGCTAAATGCAGCACTAACCTTTGATGATCTTCATCAGATGACACTCCTAGGACATTATGTTATCCTGTTTAGGATAGGGGGCAGTATTGACACGGCTGGATAAAAAACATACCCGATTTAATCTGGTTACCACTCCTACCCAGTAACTAGAATATGCATATACTTATTACATATGGATAGAAAACACCCTAATTTTTCTAAAACTGTTTGAATGGTGTCTGTGAGTATAACAGAACTCAAATGGCAGGTCAAAACCTGAGAGATTCCTTTACAGGAAGTGGCCTGTCTGACCATTTCTTGAACTTCTTTTCCATCTCTATCATTTACTAAGGATCTCTGCTCTAACGTGACACTTCCCACGTCGTCCATAGGCGCTCAGAGCCCGGGAAAAAACAGAATGTCGTCATTCCAGCCCCAGGCTGAAACACATTATCGCCTTTCTCAAGTGGCCGATCAAGGGACACTGGGCTTATGC
Organism: Salmo salar; assembly: GCF_965601325.2. Lineage (NCBI taxonomy): Eukaryota > Metazoa > Chordata > Actinopteri > Salmoniformes > Salmonidae > Salmo > Salmo salar. The sequence continues at coordinate 40,200,946 of NC_138319.1, forward strand.
TCGAGACCCGACCGCCCCCGCCTTTGGGATTTTTTCCTCTGTTTGCCGAAAAGGAGATTCCCTGTCGGAATATTATCGCTTTTCTACGAGAAAAATGTCGTAAAAATTGATTTTAAACAGCGGTTGACATGCTTCGAAGTACGGTAATGGAATATTTAGAATTTTATTGTCACGAATTGCGCCATGCGCACGACACTTCTTTACTATTTCAGATAGTGTCTGGAACGCACGAACAAAACGCCGCTATTCGGATATAACGATGGATTATTTTGGACCAAACCAACATTTGTTATTGAAGTAGAAGTCCTGGGTGTGCATTCTGACGAAGACAACAAAAGGTAATCAAACTTTTATAATAGTAAATATGATTATGGTGAGTGCTAAACTTGCCGGGTGTCTAAATAGCGAGCCCGTGATGCCTGGGCTATGTACTTATAATATTGCAAAATGTGCTTTCACCAAAAAGCTATTTTAAAATCGGACATATCGAGTGCATATCGAGTCTGTATCTATAATTCTTAAAATAATTGTTATGCTTTTTGTGAACGTTTATCGTGAGTAATTTAGTAAAATGTTAGCGAATTCCCCGGAAGTTTGCGGGGGGGTATGCTAGTTCTGAACGTCACATGCTAATGTAAAAAGCTGGTTTTTGATATAAATATGAACTTGATTGAACAAAACATGCATGTATTGTATAACATAATGTCCTAGGGTTGTCATCTGATGAAGATCATCAAAGGTGAGTGCTGCATTTAGCTGTCTTCTGGGTTTTGGTGACATTATATGCTGGCTTGAAAAATGGGTGTCTGATTATTTCTGGCTTGGTACTCTGCTGACATAATCTAATGTTTTGCTTTCGTTGTAAAGCCTTTTTGAAATCGGACAGTGTGGTTAGATTAACGAGAGTCTTGTCTTTAAATAGCTGTAAAATAGTCATATGTTTGAGAAATTGAAGTAATAGGATTTTTAAGGTTTTGAAAATCGCGCCACAGGCTGCCAGTGGCTGTTACGTAGGTGGGACGAATTCGTCCCGCCTAGCCCAGAGAGGTTATACAATACATGCATGTTTTGTTCAATCAAGTTCATATTTATATCAAAAAACTGCTTTTTACATTAGCATGTGACGTTCAGAACTAGCATACCCACCGCAAACTTCCGGTGAATTTACTAAATTACTCACGATAAACGTTCACAAAAAACATAACAATTATTTTAAGAATTATAGATACAGAACTCCTTTATGCAATCGCTATGTGCGATTTTAAAATAGCTTTTCGGCAAAAGCACATTTTGCAATATTCTGAGTAGATAGCTCGCCATCACGGGCTAGCTATTTTGACACCCACCAAGTTTGGCACTCACCAAACTCAGATTTACTATAAGAAAAATTGGATTACCTTTGCTGTTCTTCGTCAGAATGCACTCCCAGGACTTCTACTTCAATAACAAATGTTGGTTTGGTTCAAAATAATCCATAGTTATGTTCAAATATCGTCTGTTTTGTTCGTGCGTTCAAGGCACTATCCGAAGGGTGATGAAGGGTGACGCGCCCGACGCGTTTCGTGACAAAACAAATCTAAATATTCCATTACCGTACTTCGAAGCATGTCAACCGCTGTTTAAAATACATTTTTATGCGATTTTTCTCGTAAAAAAGCGATAATATTCCGACCGGGAAACCCTGTTTTCGTTCAAAGACGAAAAAATAAAAACATGGAGTCGTCTCGTGCACGCGCCCCCAGTCTCATTGTTCTCTGATCGACCACTATCCAAATGCGCTACTGTTTTTCAGCAATGGGCTGCAAAGTCATCATTCAATGTTCTGCCGCCTTCTGAGAGCCTATGGGAGCCGTAGGAAGTGTCACGTTACAGCAGAGATCCTCAGTTTTCAATAAAGAGAGTGTAGAAGGCCAAGAAATGGTCAGAGAGGGCACTTCCTGTAAGGAATCTTCTCAGGTTTTTGCCTGTCATATGAGTTCTGTTATACTCACAGACACCATTCAAACAGTTTTAGAAACTTTAGGGTGTTTTCTATCCAAATCAAACAATTATATGCATATTCTAGTTTCTGGGCAGTAGTAATAACCAGATTAAATCGGGTACGTTTTTTATCCGGCCGTGCAAATACTGCCCCCTACCCTAGAGAGGTTAACAAGTCTGATGAGGCCGACGTGAATGATATACTGCTTTCTCGGGAACAGGCCCAAATCCTCCTGATTTGCGTGAAGAGGAGGCGGAGAAAAAGGGTCCAGAGGGCGGGGCTGCCTTCTGAGAATTCGTAGGCGATCTAATAAACCCACACTTCCTTCCATTCTGCTAACAAACGTGCAATCTTTGGACAATGAAATAGATGACCTACGCGGAAGATTAAACTACCAACGGGACATAAAAAAATGCAATATCTTATGTTTCACGAAGACGTGGCAGAACGACGACAATATCAAAATACAGCTGGCTGGTTATACGCTGCACCGGCAGGATAGAACAGCGGCGTCTGGTAAGACAAGGGGCGGCGGACTCTCTATTTTTGTAAATAACAGCTGGTGCACGATATTTAAGAAAGTCTCAAACTATTGCTCGCCTGAGGTAGACCAGAACTGTAGACCACACTACCTACCTATAGAGTTTTCATCTGTATTTTTCATAGCTGTTTACATACCACCACAGTCAGATGAGGTAGAGTATCTCATGATAAACTGTAGACCACACTATCTACCTAGAGAGTTTTCATCTGTATTTTTTTTTACATACCACGACAGTCAGAGGCTGGCACTAACAGCATTGAATGAGCTGTATTCCGCCATAAGCAAACAAGGAAGCGCTCTCCCAAGGGCAACGTTCCTAGTAGCCGGGGACTTTAATGCAGGGAAACTTAAATCCGTTTTACCAAATTTCTATCAGCATGTTAAATGTCAACCAGAGGGAAAAAAGCTCTGGACCACCTTTACTCCACACACAGAGACGCACACAAAGCTCTCCCTCACTCTCCATTTGGCAAATCTGACCATAATTCTATCCTCCTGATTCCTGCTTAAAAGCAAATATTGAAGCAGGAAGCACCAGTGACTCGGTCAATAAAAAAGTGGTCAGATGAAGCAGATGCTAAACTACAGGACTGTTTTGCTAGCACAGACTGGAATATGTTCTGGGATTCTTCCGATGGCATTGAGGAGTACACCACATCAGTCACTGGGTTTATCAATAAGTGCATCGATGACATCGTCCCCACAGTGACCGTACGTACATACCCAAACCAGAAGCCATGGATTACAGGCAACATCCGCACTGAGCTGCCACTTCAAGTAGCGGGACTCTAACCCGGAAGCTTATAAGAAATCCCACTATGCCCTCTGACGAACCATCAAACAGGTAAAGCTTCAATACAGGACATAGATCGATTCGTACTACACCGGCTCTGACGCTCGTAAGATGTGGCAGCACTTGCAAACCATTACAGACTACAAAGGGAAGCACAGCCGAGAGCTGCCCGGTGACATGGGCCTACCAGACAAGCTAAACTTCTTCTATGCTCGCTTCGAGGGAAATAACACTGAAGCATGCATGAGAGCAACAGCTGTTCAGGAAGTCTGTGTAATCATGCTCTCTGCAGCTGATGTGAGTAAGACCTTTAAACAGGTCAACATTCACAAGGCCGCAGGGCCAGGTGGTGGACCTGGCCGTGTGGTGCCAGGACAACAACCACATCCCTCAATGTGATCAACACAAAGGAGATGATTGTGGAGTACAGGAAAAAGAGGACCGAACACGCCCCCATTGTCATCGACGGGGCTGCAGTGGAACAGGTTGAGAGCTTCAAGTTCCTTGGTGTCCACATCACCAACAAACTAACATGGTCTATGCACACCAAGACAGACATGAAGAGGGCACGACTAAACCTATTCCCCCTCAGGAGACTGAAAAGATTTGGCATGGGTCTTCAGATCGTCAAAAGGTTCTACAGCTCTGCCATCGAGAGCATCCTGACTGGTTGCATCACTTTCTGGTATGGCAACTGCTCAGCCTCCGACCAAAAGGCACTACAGAGGGTAGTGCGTATGGCCCAGTACATTACTGGGGCCAAGCTTCCTGCCATCCAGGACCTCTATACCAGGCGGTGTCAGAGGAAGGCCCTAAACATGGTCAAAGACTCCACCCACACTAGTCATAGACTGTTCTCTCTGCTACCGCATGGCAAGCGGTACAGGAGCGCTAAATCTAGGTCCAAGAGGCTTCTAAACAGCTTCTACCCCAAAGCCATAAGACTCCTGAACATCTAGTCAAATGGCTACCCAGACTATTTGCATTGCCCCCCCCTCTTTACACTACTGCTACTCTCTGTTGTCATCTATGCATAGTCACTTTAATAACTCTACCTACATGTACATACTACCTCAACTAACCAGTGCCCCCTGCACATTCACTCTGTACCGGTACCCCCCTGTATATAGTCCCACTATTGTTATTTTACTGCTGCTCTTTAATTAATTCTTAGTTTTATTTCTTATTCTTTTTAAACTGCATTGTTGTAAGCATTTCACTGTTGTATTCGGCACATGTGACCCAAAGAAAATATTAGATTTTTGATTTGATTTGCCAAATTTCTGCATTAGAAATACGCAAAAATAGATCTGAAAGGAGGCAAAAACTTAAAACCATCAGTGGAATTGCCATGTATTTTTTTATTCGGTAAATGGGAAATGAACCTCAACATTTATTTTTATGTACACTACATCATCACTCATAGCATTTTATCTGCAACAAGTCAATTTGATGGAAACATCTCTTATAGGAAAATGTGCATATTGTTTATATGCAGATTTGAGACTATTCGCAAGAAAATCTATCGCTAATTGAATGGACAATTAGCTTCTGGCTCGCATAGCCCTGGTGGTGATCACCTAAATTCCCTGTAGCAGGCCAGGCCTAATATATAGGCTAGCATAACAGGCCAGGCCTAATATATATATAACATAACAGCATAACAAAATACTTTTACGACCTGCTGCGGTCGAGAGTGTACAAAGCTGTCATGCAAAGGGTGGCTACTTTGCAGAATCTCAAATATAAAATATATTTTGATTTATTTAACACTTTTTTGGTTACTACATGATTCCATATGAGTTATTTTATTGTTTTGATGTCTTCACTACTATTCTACAATATAGAAAGTAGTAAAATAAAGAAAAACCCTGGAATGAGTAGGTGTTCTAAAAGTTTTGACTGGCACTGTATACAGTTGAAGTCGGAAGTTTACATTCACCTTAGTCAAATACATTTAAACTCAATTTTTCACAATTCCTGACATTTAATCCTAGTAAAAATTCCCTGTCAGGTCAGTTAGGATCACCACTTTATTTTAAGAATGTGAAATGTCAGAATAATAGTAGAGATAACGATTTATTTCAGCTTTTATTTCTTTCATCACATTCCCAGTGGGTCAGAAGTTCACATACACTCAATTAGTATTTGGTAGCATTGCCTTTAAATTGTTTAACTTGGGTCAAACGTTTCGGGTAGCCTTCCACAAGCTTATCACAATAAATTGGGTGAATTTTGGCCCATTCCTCCTAACAGAGCTGGTGTAGCTGAGTCAGGTTTGTAGGCCTCCTTGCTCGCACACTCTTTTTAGTTCTGCCCACAAATTTTCTATAGGATTGAGGTCAGGGCTTTGTGATGGCCACTGTGGATATAGATACTTTTGTACCTGTTTCGTCCAGCATCTTCACAAGGTCCTTTGCTGTTGTTCTAGGATTGATTTGCACTTTTCGCACCAAAGTATGTTCATCTCTAGGAGACAGAACGTGTCTCCTTCCTGAGCGGTATGATGGCTGCTTGGTCCCATGGTGTTTATACTTGCGTACTATTGTTTGTACAGATGAACGTGGTACCTTCAGGCATTTGGAAATTGCTCCCAAGGATGAACCAGACTTGTGGAGGTCTACAATTTTTTTCTGATGTCTTGGCTGATTTCTTTTGATTTTCCCATGATGTCAAGCAAAGAGGCACTGGGATTGGCCTTGAAATACATCCACAGGTACACCTCCAATTGACTCAAATGATGTCAATTAGCCTATCAGAAACTTCTAAAGCCATGACATCATTTTCTGGAATTTTCCAAGCTGTTTAAAGGCACAGTCAACTTAGTGTATGTAAACTTCTGACCCACTGGAATTGTGATACAGTGACTTATAAGTGAAATAATCTGTCTGTAAACAATTGTTGGTAAAATGACTTGTGTCATGCACAAAGTAGATGTCCTAACTGACTTGCCAAAACTATAGTTTGTTAACAAGAAATTTATGGAGTGGTTGAAAAAGGAGTTTTAACGACTCTAACCTAAGTGGATGTAAACTTCCGACTTCAACTGTATATATTAGTGGAAAGAAGCATTTTGCTCTTGCTTGCTGGATATTAAATAGGCTACAGTTTTCAAACAGTAAAGTTTGAATGGCGAGAGCTTCTCTAGTGTCATGTGATTGGCTGGGTGTTTAAAATGCAATAAAGGGGAATCCTTTGTTCTACTCGCACCCAATGTTTATGTTTTACAGGGAAATATATAACGTCACAATGCCCAATGTAAGAATCTTTCATTAATAAATCATTTTAGAACGTTTTCCAATCAGTCAAACCCTTCCTATTTCTAAATTTCACTAACTTAAATTAAGGACAAAGCAAATTTTTACGACATAGAGATGGCAACCAGGCTATGCAGAAGCACCATAATCACTAAATCCTGGTAGAAAACACTAAGTATCCTGTAGTGTATGTTGTCAGCATCTCACACTTGGCCACTATATTACAGATGGTTAAATGCAGAAGGCTTTAACAGATCAAAGACCCCTTCTACTTTCCGTTCCAAAACAAATACATTAGAACCAATAATACTTGAGTCTTTTGCCACAAAACAAGGATTCTTTGTTCTGCTGAAGAAAAGAAAAAAACAGAAGATTCTTGTTCCTGAGCTGAAAAAGTGGTTTCCTTTGCAGCATAATCAGCTGAGTGTTGCTGGAAAAAAAAACATCTGGAAAGTTGTTCAGGCTCTGCAGATGAAACTCAACTCAACTCATATGCTGCCTGCTGGGCTAATTAGCATTGGTAACACTCTTTCTCTCTCAGTCTCTAGCACACAGACACACAGACACACTCACACAGACACACAGACACACTCACACAGACACACAGACAAAGACACACAGACAGACACAGACACACAGACACACACACACACAGACACACAGACAAAGACACACAGACAAAGACACACACACACAAACACACATGCTATGTTTATAATACACAAATGTCAAATTCGCAAAAAGCATATTATTACCCACATCAGATAGTTTAATGCCTAACATTTACCCACGTCAGACAGTTTAATACCTAACATTTACCCACGTCAGACAGTTTCATGCCTAACATTTACCCACGCCACACAGTTTAATGCCTAACATCTACCCACGTCAGACAGTTTCATGCCTAACATTTACCCACGTCACACAGTTTAATGCCTAACATCTACCCACGTCAGACAGTTTCATGCCTAACATTTACCCACGCCACACAGTTTAATGCCTAACATTTACCCACGTCAGACAGTTTCATGCCTAACATTTACCCACGCCACACAGTTTAATGCCTAACATTTACCCACGTCAGACAGTTTAATGCCTAACATCTACCCACGTCAGACAGTTTCATGCCTAACATTTACCCACGTCACACAGTTTAATGCCTAACATTTACCCACGTCACACAGTTTAATGCCTAACATCTACCCACGTCAGACAGTTTCATGCCTAACATTTACCCACGCCACACAGTTTAATGCCTAACATTTACCCACGTCAAACAGTTTCATGCCTAACATTTACCCACGTCAGACAGTTTCATGCCTAACATTTACCCACGTCACACAGTTTAATGCCTAACATTTACCCACGTCAAACAGTTTCATGCCTAACATTTACCCACGTCACACAGTTTCATGCCTAACATTTACCCACGTCACACAGTTTAATGCCTAACATTTACCCACGTCACACAGTTTAATGCCTAACATTTACCCACGTCACACAGTTTAATGCCTAACATTTACCCACGTCACACAGTTTAATGCCTAACATTTACCCACGTCACACAGTTTAATGCCTAACATTTACCCACGTCAGACAGTTTCATGCCTAACATTTACCCACGTCACACAGTTTAATGCCTAACATTTACCCACGTCACACAGTTTAATGCCTAACATTTACCCACGTCACACAGTTTAATGCCTAACATTTACCCACGTCAGCCATGACACATGTGTTCCTCTGGATTGCTTGCCTGCTGGACGTCAGGAAACCATTACAAGGTCACCACATGGTTGGGCTTCTTAAAACAAGCAAACTGGAATACCTACAGCACAGTCTCTGGACACAGCAGTCACACCAGGGTTCAAACACTACTCAATATCGTTCACATATGTAGATTGTTTGTTTTGTTTGAGCCTTGCCTGGTATTCCAGATGGGGTTGGGGTTTGCACTTTTGGGACATTTCTATTGGTTCGTTAATTAAGCTGTTAAACTCAATCAAGCACTGATTAAGTATTTGACATTTTTACGAATAGTATTTGAACCAAGGCGGAAGAGGCGGGGGACGTTACAGAACAGGGGAGGAGAGGAGAGGAGGCGGCTGGAGCACAGGAGAGGAAAGAGGAAGATAAGGAGGCTGGAGCACAGGAGAGGAGAGAGGAGGAGGAGACTAGAGTACAAGAGAGAGGAGAGAGGAGGAGACTACAGTACAGGAGAGAGGAGGAGGAGACTACAGTACAGGAGAGAGGAGGAGGAGACTACAGTACAGGAGAGAGGAGGAGGAGACTACAGTACAGGAGAGAGGAGGAGACTACAGTACAGGAGAGGAGAGAGGAGGAGGAGACTAGAGTACAAGAGAGAGGAGAGAGGAGGAGACTACAGTACAGGAGAGAGGAGGAGGAGACTACAGTACAGGAGAGAGGAGGAGACTACAGTACAGGAGAGGAGAGAGGAGGAGGACGAGACTACAGTACAGGAGAGGAGAGAGGAGAGAGGAGGAGACTACAGTACAGGAGAGAGGAGGAGGAGACTACAGTACAGGAGAGGGGAGGAGACTACAGTACAGGAGAGAGGAGGAGACTACAGTACAGGAGAGGAGAGAGGAGACTACAGTACAGGAGAGAGGAGGAGACTACAGTACAGGAGAGGAGAGAGGAGGAGGACGAGACTACAGTACAGGAGAGGAGAGAGGAGAGAGGAGGAGACTACAGTACAGGAGAGAGGAGGAGGAGACTACAGTACAGGAGAGGAGACTACAGTACAGGAGAGGGGAGGAGACTACAGTTCAGGAGAGAGGAGGAGACTACAGTACAGGAGAGGAGAGAGGAGGAGGAGACTACAGTACAGGAGAGGGGAGGAGACTACAGTACAGGAGAGGAGAGAGGAGGAGGAGACTACAGTACAGGAGAGGAGAGAGGAGGAGGAGACTACAGTACAGGAGAGGGGAGGATACTACAGTACAGGAGAGGAGAGGAGGAGACTACAGTACAGGAGAGAGGAGGAGGAGACTACAGTACAGGAGAGAGGAGGAGGAGACTACAGTACAGGAGAGAGGAGGAGGAGACTACAGTACAGGAGAGAGGAGGAGGAGACTACAGTACAGGAGAGGAGAGAGGAGGAGACTACAGTTCAGGAGAGGGGAGGAGGAGACTACAGTACAGGAGAGGAGAGAGGAGGAGACTACAGTACAGGAGAGGGGAGGAGGAGACTACAGTACAGGAGAGGAGAGAGGAGGAGACTACAGTACAGGAGAGAAGAGGAGACTACAGTACAGGAGAGAGGAGGAGACTACAGTACAGGAGAGGAGAGAGGAGACTACAGTACAGGAGAGGAGAGAGGAGACTACAGTACAGGAGAGGAGAGAGGAGGAGGAGACTACAGTACAGTACAGGAGAGGGGAGGAGACTACAGTTCAGGAGAGAGGAGGAGACAACAGTACAGGAGAGGGGAGGAGACTACAGTACAGGAGAGGAGAGAGGAGGAGGAGACTACAGTACAGGAGAGGAGAGAGGAGGAGACTACAGTACAGGAGAGGAGAGAGGAGACTACAGTACAGGAGAGGAGAGAGGAGGAGGAGACTACAGTACAGGAGAGGAGAGAGGAGGAGACTACAGTACAGGAGAGAGGAGGAGGAGACTACAGTACAGGAGAGGAGAGGAGGAGACTACAGTACAGGAGAGGAGAGAGGAGGAGACTACAGTACAGGAGAGGGGAGGAGACTACAGTACAGGAGAGGAGAGAGGAGACTACAGTACAGGAGAGGAGAGAGGAGGAGGAGACTACAGTACAGTACAGGAGAGGGGAGGAGACTACAGTTCAGGAGAGAGGAGGAGACAACAGTACAGGAGAGGGGAGGAGACTACAGTACAGGAGAGGAGAGAGGAGGAGGAGACTACAGTACAGGAGAGGAGAGAGGAGGAGACTACAGTACAGGAGAGGAGAGAGGAGACTACAGTACAGGAGAGGAGAGAGGAGGAGGAGACTACAGTACAGGAGAGGAGAGAGGAGGAGACTACAGTACAGGAGAGAGGAGGAGGAGACTACAGTACAGGAGAGGAGAGGAGGAGACTACAGTACAGGAGAGAGGAGGAGGAGGAGACTACAGTTCAGGAGAGGAGAGAGGAGACTACAGTACAGGAGAGGAGAGAGGAGGAGGAGAATACAGTTCAGGAGAGGAGAGAGGAGGAGACTACAGTACAGGAGAGGAGAGAGGAGACTACAGTACAGGAGAGGAGAGGAGAATACAGTTCAGGAGAGAGGAGGAGGAGACTACAGTACAGGAGAGGAGAGGAGGAGACTACAGTACAGGAGAGAGGAGGAGGAGGAGACTACAGTTCAGGAGAGGAGAGAGGAGACTACAGTACAGGAGAGGAGAGGAGACTACAGTTCAGGAAAGAGGAGGAGGAGACTACAGTACAGGAGAGGAGAGAGGAGACTACAGTACAGGAGAGGAGAGAGGAGGAGGAGACTACAGTACATGAGAGAGGAGGAGACTACAGTACAGGAGAGAGGAGGAGACTACAGTACAGGAGAGGAGAGAGGAGGAGGAGACTACAGTATAGGAGAGAGGAGGAGACTACAGTTCAGGAGAGGGGAGCAGACTACAGTACAGGAGAGAGGAGGAGACTACAGTACAGGAGAGAGGAGGAGGAGACTACAGTACAGGAGAGGAGAGGAGACTACAGTACAGGAGAGAGGAGGAGGACGAGACTACAGTATAGGAGAGAGGAGGAGGAGACTACAGTACAGGAGAGAGGAGGAGGACGAGACTACAGTACACGAGAGAGGAGGAGACTACAGTACAGGAGAGAGGAGGAGACTACAGTTCAGGAGAGAGGAGGAGGAGACTACAGTACAGGAGAGGAGAGAGGAGGAGACTACAGTACAGGAGAGGAGAGGAGGAGGAGACTACAGTACAGGAGAGAGGAGGAGGAGACTACAGTACAGGAGAGGAGGAGGAGACTACAGTACAGGAGAGGAGAGAGGAGACTACAGTACAGGAGAGGAGAGAGGAGGAGGAGACTACAGTACAGGAGAGAGGAGGAGACTACAGTACAGGAGAGGAGAGGAGGAGACTACAGTACAGGAGAGGAGAGAGGAGGAGACTACAGTACAGGAGAGGAGAGGAGGAGACTACAGTACAGGAGAGAAGAGAGGAGGAGGAGACTACAGTACAGGAGAGAGGAGGAGACTACAGTACAGGAGAGGAGAGAGGAGACTACAGTACAGGAGAGAGGAGGAGACTACAGCACAGGAGAGGAGAGAGGAGGAGACTACAGTACAGGAGAGGAGAGAGACATAAAACATAAATCATCCTCCATTCTGGCTGCAGGGCGTTGGTTTCCTCATTAACTGGCTTTGATGGCGTTCCACCAAATAAAGGATAAATATATGCTGTCTTAATAAAATCATTTGCCATCACCGTGCTACTGGCCAGTTGAGATGATGATTGTCACACACACACACACACACACACACACACACACACACACACACACACACACACACACACACACACACACACACACACACACACACACACACACACACACACACACACGTGGAGGCTGCTGAGGGCAGGACGGCTCATAACAATGTCTAGAACGGATAAAATGGAATCGCATCAAACATGCTGGATGTATTTGATCCTATTGCACTCCAGCCATTACCACGAACCCAACCTCCCCAATTAAGGTGAAACCAACCTCCTGTGAAACACACACAAACAGAAAATAACCCAGTCATTGATGATTGGCATGAGTTTTCACAGACAGGGCTGTGGCTAACAGAGGAAATGGCTACAGATTCAGAGTGTCCCTCTCTACGGCAGTAGAATCCAAAGCTCCAGTTTCAGAGTGTCCCTCTCTACGGCAGCAGAATCCAAAGCTCCAGATTCAGAGTGTCCCTCTATCCAGCAGTAGAACAAACCCAGTTTCATAGTGTCCCTCTATCCAGCAGTAGAATCAGAAGCCCAAGTTTCAGAGTGTCCCACTAACCAGCAGCAAAATCACAAGCTCCAGATTCAGAGTGTCCTTCTATCCAGCAGTAGAATCAGAAGCTCTAGTATCAGAGAGTCTCTCGATCCGGCAGCAGAATCAGATGCTCCAGTTTTATATTGTCCCTCTATCCAGCAGTAGAATTGTAAGCTCCACTTTCAGTGTCCCTCTATCCAGCAGTAGAATTGTAAGCTCCAGTTTCAGAGTGTCCCTTATCCAGCAGTAGAATTGTAAGCTCCAGTTTCAGAGTGTCCCTTATCCAGCAGTAGAATCAGATGCTCCAGTTTTAGAGTGTCTTTCGATCCAGCAGTCATCCAGAAGGCGAGGTCAGTACAGGTGCATCAAAGCTGGGACCGAGAGACTGAAAAACAGCTTCTATCTCAATGCCATCAGACTGTTAAACAGATTCTATCTCAAGGCCATCAGACTGTTAAACAGCTTCTATCTCAATGCCATCAGACTGTTAAACAGCCATCACTAACATTGAGTGGCTGCTGCCAACAAACTGACTCAAATCTCTAGTCACTTTAATAATTAATACTTGGATGTACTCAATGTACCATTAGTCACTTTAAGCAATGCCACTTTATATAATGTTTACATACCCTACATTACTCATCTCATATGTATATACTGTACTCTATACCATCTACTGCATCCTGCCTATGCCGCACGGCCATCACTTATCCACATACTTATATGTACATATTCTTATTAATTCCTTTAAACTTGTGTTTATAAGGTAGTTGTTGTGAAATTGTAAGATACATCTTAGATATTACTGCACTGTCGGAACTGGAAGCACAAGCAATTCGCTACACTCACATTAACATCTGCTAACCATGTGTATGTGACAAATAACATTTGATTTGATTGGCTTGTGACGTTACGTTAGCTAGCTATCCCCAGTTAGATAATGCTCTGTGACAGTAGGCTAGCTAGCTATCCCCAGTTAGATAATGCTCTGTGACATTATGTTAGCTAGCTATCCCCAGTTAGATAATGCTCTGTGACATTATGTTAGCTAGCTATCCCCAGTTAGATAATGCTCTGTGACAGTAGGCTAGCTAGCTATCCCCAGTTAGATAATGCTCTGTGACATTATGTTAGCTAGCTATCCCCAGTTAGATAATGCTCTGTGACAGTAGGCTAGCTATCCCCAGTTAGATAATGTTTTGTGACGTTACGTTAGCTAGCTATGCCCGGTTAGATAATGTTCTGTGACGATACGTTAGCTAGCTATCCCCAGTTAGATAATGCTCTGTGACAGTAGGCTAGCTAGCTATCCCCAGTTAGATAACGCTCTGACAGTAGGCTAGCTAGCTATCCCCAGTTAGATAATGCTCTGTGACAGTAGGCTAGCTAGCTATCCCCAGTTAGATAATGTTTTGTGACGTTATGTTAGCTAGCTATCCCCAGTTAGATAATGCTCTGTGACAGTAGGCTAGCTAGCTATCCCCAGTTAGATAATGCTCTGTGACAGTAGGCTAGCTAGCTATCCCCAGTTAGATAATGTTCTGTGACGATACGTTAGCTAGCTATCCCCAGTTAGATAATGCTCTGTGACAGTAGGCTAGCTAGCTATTCCCAGTTAGATAATGCTCTGACAGTAGGCTAGCTAGATATCCCCAGTTAGATAATGTTCTGTGACAGTAGGCTAGCTAGCTATCCCCAGTTAGATAATGCTCTGTGACAGTAGGCTAGCTAGCTATCCCCAGTTAGATAATGTTTTGTGACGTTACGTTAGCTAGCCAGTTAGATCATGTGCTTTCACTTATTGCATATGCATGCTTGTTGCGTTTTTCCTGGTGCACTCCTTCATTCCTCTGTAAACTGGCCATCTTTGTATACTCATCGTAAGACAAACTGGTTGATGCTTATTTATTAAACCCTCTTAGGCCTCACTCCTCCCTATCTGAGATATCTACTGCAGCCCTCATCCTCCACATACAACACCCGTTCACTCCCCCCTATCTGAGATATCTACTGCAGCCCTCATCCTCCACATACAGCACCCGTTCACTCCCCCCTATCTGAGAGATCTACTGCAGCCCTCATCCTCCACATACAACACCCGTTCACTCCCCCCTATCTGAGATATCTACTGCAGCCCTCATCCTCCACATACAACACCCGTTCACTCCCCCCTATCTGAAATATCTACTGCAGCCCTCATCCTCCACATACAACACCCGTTCACTCCCCCCTATCTGAAATATCTACTGCAGCCCTCATCCTCCACATACAACACCCGTTCACTCCCCCCTATCTGAGATATCTACTGCAGCCCTCATCCTCCACATACAACACCTGTTCACTCCTCCCTATCTGAGATATCTACTGCAGCCCTCATCCTCCACATACAACACCCGTTCTGCCCGTCACATTCTGTTAAAGGTCCCCAAAGCACAAACATCCCTGGGTCGCTCCTCTTTTCAGTTCGCTGCAGCTATCGACTGGAACGAGCTTTATCTCCATCTCTTCATTCAAAGACTCAGTCATGGACACTTTTACTGACAGTTGTGGCTGCTTTGCGTGATGTATTATTATCTCTACCTTCTTGCCCTTTGTGCTGTTGTCTTTGTCCAATAATGTTTGTACCATGTTTTGTGCTGCTGCCATGTTATGCTGCTGCCATGTTGTGTTGTTACCATGCTGTGTTGCTACCATGTTGTTGTCATGTTGTGTTGCTACCATGTTGTTGTCATGTTGTGTTGCTACCATGTTGTTGTCATTTTGTGTTGCTACCATGTTGTGTTGCTACCATGTTGGTGTTGTCATGTGTTGCTACCATGCTGTGTTGTTGTCTTAGGTCTCTCTGTATGTAGTGTTGTGAAGTCTCTCTTGTTGTGACGTGTGTTTTGTCCTATATTGTTATTTTTAATCCCAGCCCCCGTCCCCACAGGAGGCCTTTTGCCTTTTGGTAGGCCATCAGTGTAAATAAAAATGTGTTCTTAACTGACTTGCCTAGTTAAATAAAAGGTTAAATAAAATAAATAAATACAAATGAATTACAGCGGCAGTATTTTTATGATCCAGCAGATGGCAGTAATTAACCTTCACAAACTGAGCAGCTCAAATGAGAAAGGGGCAGCGAGCATACTTCAAGGGGTTTAGGCTTGAGATCCAAAGGCCTTGAAATCACACAACACGGTCCAAGAATCCAAATCAAGCAGCTTGAGTGCCATTACTCAGTTGACGTCATTAAACCCACACATCCACATTTCTGAAACTACTTTTTACCTGCTGTGCTCTGCTCACTGCACTTCCTGTTTTTGATTTAACCGACTTTGAAGACGAGGTTGTATTGAATTTAGGCAATTAATGAACTGATCAAACAAAATCCTGCTGTACCTGCAGCACTCCAGCTACAGGGTTTTCCCACCGCTGCTATACTCTCAACCTAACGTGCAACACATCCTCCTGTTTCCTCTAAAAATAATGAACACAGAGCAGTTTACAAGCCACATGAAAAATATAACACTAGGATTGGTTGATCTGCCCTTAGTTATAAATCAACACAAAAACACTATAGATCTGCGGGAAAAAGTGACGTTTGCCAAATATGAGAGAGTGTTCTATCTCTAAACCTGATACCAGTCATAAGTTTGGACACATTTACATTTAAGTCATTTAGCAGACGCTCTTATCCAGAGCGACTTACAGTAGTGAATGCATACATTTCATAATTATTTTTTTTTCCTGTGGTGGCCCCCCGTGGGAATCAAACCCACAACCCTGGCGTTGCAAACACCATGCGTTGCAAACACCATGCTCTACCAACTGAGCTACAGGGAAGGCACACCTACTCATTCCAGGGTTTTTCTTTATTTTTTACTATTTTCTACATAGTAGAATAATAGTGAAGACATCAAAACTATGAAATAACACATATGGAATCTTATAGTATTTAAAAAAGTGTAAAACAAATCAAAATATATTTTAGATTCTTCAAATTAGACACCCTTTGCCTTGATGACAGCTTTGCACACTCTTGGCATTCTCTCAACCAGCTTCATGAGGTAGTCACCTGGAATGTATAACTGGTACAATTATACACTGAGTCCAGCGTGATACACATACACAAGCAAGTCTTTGTCAGAGCTAACGAGCCACAACTCCTGTGTCCAATGAATGACGCATGTCCTTTTGTTTCTAAACTCAATAAAAAAAAATTAAAAAACAGCGCAACGGTCGATGTAGTTCCTAACCGGTGGTTACATCTGTATCGTTGTTTCATGTCCAATGTCCTCAGGATGTTTGTTACATTTGTAACTAACACGTAAAAAAATAAAATATAAAAAAAAAACAGGCCACTGGTCAAGTTACACACATCTGTGAGTGATATCAATGAGCCATTTTGTTATGTCTTGTAATGGTACATATTGACTGTAGTGTCAACAATATGTTATGCTACTGTAGCTGTAAAACTCAACTAGCTCTCACTGTCTCACGTCACAATTAGACTTTCCTCCATGTTTCTCAAACGTCACATGAGTTGCGGCGTGTTTATTTTTCCCTTGGACATGGATGGACAAAAATACTCATCATAAACGTTGATAAACTTTACAACAGTTATTGAAAGAATTATAGATATACTACTCCTTAATGCAACCGCTGTGTCAGATTTTAAAATAGCTTTCAGCGAAAGCACATTTTTCAATATTCTGAGTACAGAGCTCAGCCATCAAAGCAAGCTATACAGTTACCGGCCAAGTTCGGGAGTCAACTAAACTCAGAATTAGTATTATAAATCTTCCCTTACCTTTGCTGATCTTCGTCGGAATGCACTCCCAGGACTCCCACTTCCACAAGAAATGTTCTTTTTGTTCAAAATACTCCATATTTATGTCCAAATACCTCCGTTTTGTTCACGTGTTCAGGTCACTAATCCAAAGGCATAACGCGAGAGCGCAGAACCAGAGACGAAAAGTCAAATAGTTCCATTACCGTTCATAGAAACATGTCAAACGATGTTTACAATCAATCCTTAGGGTCTTTTTAACATAAAACGTTGATAATATTCCAACCAGACAATAGCGTATTCATTTCAGAGGAAAAAGAAGGAGAGGCGCGCCAACGTGCCCGCGCAGAAAACAACTCACTGGTCCCAGGCAGTCCACTGATTGACTGAGCTCCTATTCTCTGCCCAGTAACAGTAGACGGATGAAACAAGTTTCTAAAGGCTGTTGACAGCCAATGGAAGCCTTAGGAAGTGCAAAATGACCCTACAGACACTGTAGTTTGAATAGGGATTAGATAGAAGAACTACAACTCACTTCCTGGTTGGATTTTTTCTCAGGTTTTTGCCTGCCATATGAGTTCTGTTATACTCACAGACATCATTCAAACCGTTTTAGAAACTTCAGAGTGTTTTCTATCCAAATACACTAATAATATGTATATCCTACGTTCTGAGCCCGAGTAGTAGGCAGTTTAATTTGGGCACGTCATTCATTCGAATTTCCGAATTCTGCCCCCTGTCACTAAAAAGTTAATCGCGTAATAATAGTTAGAGAGTTATTTGATAAATATGTCTTCAGTTTTAATGATGCCAAAGACACGACACACTGTATATAGACTTTTCTATTGTGTTATTGACTGTACGATTGTTTATTCCATGTGTAACTCTGTGTTGTTGTTTGTGTTGCACTGCTTTGCTTTATCTTGGCCAGGTCGCAGATGTAAATGGGAACTTGTTCTCAACTGACCTACCTGGTTAAATAGAAGGTGAAATAAATTAAATAAAAAATAAACATTCTGAATCTCAGGTGCCAGATCCATTCCACTGACATCACAGTCATCTCTGAAGGTTAGAGTATTTTCAACTTCCATGCAGTGAGCCTTTAAAGATTCCCTTGACATCTGAGAGGCAGTGTTGAAGTTCAGCAGTGCTCCATATTTGGTTTTCACCTGGTTGAGTGTTTCAATTCTCTCATCCATGGATGTCACAGCAGAGTCGACCACAATGTTGAGGTAGTTGACTTTCGAGGTTTTTAAAGTGCATCAGTCACTGGTTCATCACAGCTGAAATGCCTCTTGCTGTTTCTCAGTCTCTTCTCTTTCAGAACAGCCTCCACATTCATTTCATCACAAATGCTTTTGGCTGTTGTCTGGGCCACAGAGAATCCAGTTTCCCGGTATGTAGTGAGGGAGGCCTTTGCATTTGAGATTAAATTCACTGCGATAACCAACTGCATTGAGGCGGATTGGAGGAGCTTGTTCACCTTGTTTGTCATTGTCAGTATCTCACACCATACGACACAGCAAATCAAGAAGCTGTAGGACCCAACTTCCTCTGTCTATTTATCCCTGTGTTTCCTGTCTCTCTGTGTATTTATCTCTGTGTTTCCTGTCTCTCTGTGTATTTATCTCTGTGTTTTCCTGTCTCTCTGTGTATTTATCTCTGTGTTTTCCTGTCTCTCTGTGTATTTATCTCTGTGTTTCCTGTCTCTCTGTGTATTTATCTCTGTGTTTCCTGTCTCTCTGTGTATTTATCTCTGTGTTTCCTGTCTCTCTGTGTATTTATCTCTGTGTTTCCTGTCTCTCTGTGTATTTATCTCTGTGTTTTCCTGTCTCTCTGTGTATTTATCTCTGTGTTTCCTGTCTCTCTGTGTATTTATCTCTGTGTTTTCCTGTCTCTCTGTGTATTTATCCCTGTGTTTCCTGTCTCTCTGTGTATTTATCTCTGTGTTTCCTGTCTCTCTGTGTATTTATCTCTGCGTTTTCCTGTCTCTCTGTGTATTTATCTCTGTGTTTTCCTGTCTCTCTGTGTATTTATCTCTGTGTTTCCTGTCTCTCTGTGTATTTATCTCTGTGTTTCCTGTCTCTCTGTGTATTTATCTCTGTGTTTTCCTGTCTCTCTGTGTATTTATCTCTGTGTTTCCTGTCTCTCTGTGTATTTATCTCTGTGTTTTCCTGTCTCTCTGTGTATTTATCCCTGTGTTTCCTGTCTCTCTGTGTATTTATCTCTGTGTTTCCTGTCTCTCTGTGTATTTATCTCTGTTTTCCTGTCTCTCTGTGTATTTATCTCTGTGTTTTCCTGTCTCTCTGTGTATTTATCCCTGTGTTTTCCTGTCTCTCTGTGTATTTATCCCTGTGTTTCCTGTCTCTCTGTGTATTTATCTCTGTGTTTCCTGTCTCTCTGTGCCAGTTTGTCTTGTATGTTTTCAAGTCAACCAGCGTGTTTTTCCCCGTGCTCCTGTTTTCTATTCTCTTCTTCTAGTCTTCCCAGTTTTGACCCTTGCCTGTTTTTTTTCTGGACTCCGTAAACCCAGCTGCGTCTTTTTGAAAATTTGGCAGCAACTGCAATGACAAGGTTTAGAGTATGTGCTCCACATGGGACGAATATGCCTCTGGGATGTTCTTATCAGCAGTTCGGCTTATACTCCTTGACGCTTGCCCTTCATGTTTGCCATATTATCATAAGCTTGCCCTCTGCAATCTTCAAATGGAATCTTCAGCTCGTTTATCTGAGATGACAGTGGACAGATTCAACCCTGTTGTAACTTCAATATTCACAAAGCCAGAGGAAGTGCTCCTTGATCTCTGGCTTTCGCTTTTAAAGCCACGCTTCTCAGAATAATAGACATTTGCTCCTGGTGCCTAATGTCAGCTGTGCAGTCCAAGATAATGGGGAAGTACTTTAAATCTCTTACTTGAGTCACTATTGCTTCCAGAATCGTGTCACTTACAATCTGTATCAGCTCATTCTGTGTGCACTTCCCAAGGTAATGAGCATGTTGTCTCTCCGTCTTTAATTTTGCTGAGATGATTTTCCATAAAGGAGTCAAATGTTGCCAGTAATTCAACCTCTTTTAGGAAGTTTCCATGATCTGTTTTGAAGAGTTTGTCTGATGAACCCCTGAATGCTGGGTTTCTTTCAGCCAGACACTGGGAATAAAGTTTGTTTATAGTGCTACAGTGAGGGAAAATATTTTTTGTTGCCAAACGTCAGCCTCGAAACCTTAATGACTTGGAGAAGATCTGCAAAGAGGAGTGGGACAAAATCCCTCCTGAGATGTGTGCAAACCTGGTGGCCAACTACAAGAAACGTCTGACCTCTGTGATTGCCAACAAGGGTTTTGCCACCAAGTACTAAGTCATGTTTTGCAGAGGGGTCAAATACTTATTTCCCTCATTAAAATGCAAATCATTTTATAACATTTTTGACATGCGTTTTTCTGGATTCTTTTGTTGTTATTCTGTCTCTCACTGTTCAAATAAACCTACCATTAAAATTATAGACTGATAATTTCTTTGTCAGTGGGCAAATGCACAAAATCAGCAGGGGATCAAATACTTTTTTCCGTCACTGTATATATAGAGAGAGAGAGAGAAAATTCCTCATCCTCTCCGGATGTATTAAATGGGTTAAGTGACAGCGTAGCCCCCGTCCAGACCACAGTGAAAAAGAGAGGAAGAAATTAAGTAAATTAAAATCAACAGTGCATCCTACAAATACATCCCCCAAAGGACATAGGCCTAATCATTTGGACTAAGATCGGCTATGAAAAGCCAACTGACATTTACTCTTGAGGTGCTGACTTGTTGCACCCTCGACAACCACTGTGATTATTATTATTTGACCATGCTGGTCATTTATGAACATTTGAACATCTTGGCCATGACCTGTTATAATCTCCACCCGGCACAGCCAGAAGAGGACTGGCCACCCCTCATAGCCTTGTTCCTCTCTAGGTTTCTTCCTAGGGAGTTTTTCCCTACCCACCGTGCTTCTACACCTGCATTACTTGCTGTTTGGGGTTTTAGGCTGGGTTTCTGTACAGCACTTTGAGATATCAGCTGATGTAAGAAGGGCTATATAAATAAATTTGATTTGATTTAAATAAAACAGAAATGAGGGTCCAAATCCCTAAGAGGGATCAATAGGACAACTAGTTTGTTATTATTAAAACTAAATATCAACAGGATAAGGCGGCCATAACTATAAGCATAAAACTGACACACTGAGCCTCTCGTGAGGTCTGCAGATGTGTCTTAATCCACAGGCTATCAATGGTGAAAATGGCAAAAAAAAGAAGATAAATACAAGTTAAAAAGTAGGCTATAGGCCTAATTATAAATTGACAGCATCTGATCTCTTTGTCTGCCAATTAGCCTATATGTTCTACAGGCAAGATAAAATGCTGTAAATGGTTCATTTTCTCACTTGACATAAAAGGGGAAATAAAAGTGGGCTAAAACGTTAGTAGGTCTAATATAGACTATAGGACCTATCTCTCTCTCTCAGTTAAAACATTAGTAGGTCTAATAATATAGGACCTATCCCTCTCTCAGTTAAAACATTAGTAGGTCTAATATAGACTATAGGACCTATCTCTCTCTCAGTTAAAACATTATAGTAAAGAATCCTGGGCTCCTTAGTAAAGAATCCTGAGCTCCTTAGTTAAGAATCCTGAGCTCCTTAGTAAAGAATCCTGAGCTCCTTAGTAAAGAATCCTGAGCTCCTTAGTTAAGAATCCTGAGCTCCTTAGTTAAGAATCCTGAGCTCCTTAGTAAAGAATCCTGGGCTCCTTAGTTAAGAATCCTGGGCTCCTTAGTAAAGAATCCTGGGCTCCTTAGTTAAGAATCCTGAGCTCCTTAGTAAAGAATCCTGGACTCCTTAGTAAAGAATCCTGAGCTCCTTTTGGTATTTGTGGGACTCGTTCCTTTTCGGTGAATCTCAGGAAACGTATGGTGATTGGGCGCGGTGGTTGTCTGGCTGCTGGTGAGGGCCTCAGTGGACGGTGAGCTCTCTCTAGTTCTATGGGCCTTGGGGTCGACAGGTGGAGCCACTCGGGGGAGTTTGTCTTGCAGGTAGCGGATCAGAGGCATGTTGCCCTCTTGTTTTTCAGCAGGTTTAATAGAACACAGGTTTCCTTCGTATTTTCCAGGTCCTTTGTTTTCTCTTCCAGATGCTCCATTTTCTATTTAGCAGATGCCATTGTTTCCATGGCGTCTGCCAGATGCCATTGTTTCCATGGCGTCTGCCAGATGCCATTGTTTCCATGGCGTCTGCCAGATGCCATTGTTTCCATGGCATCTGCCAGATGCTATTGTTTCCATGGCGT
Organism: Salmo salar; assembly: GCF_965601325.2. Taxonomy (NCBI): domain Eukaryota; kingdom Metazoa; phylum Chordata; class Actinopteri; order Salmoniformes; family Salmonidae; genus Salmo; species Salmo salar. The sequence goes on from NC_138319.1 coordinate 40,223,594, forward strand.
CTGCCAGTGAGTTTTCCATGGATAGGATTTGCCCCTCTGCCTCATCCAGGCACCCCGCATTGATGGTTATCTTGTTGTTGATGTCAGGCAAGGCATTTGAGTTTGAGGTTATTTTATTTTTACAGGGACAGTGCACATTAATCAACGTTTCTGTAAAAGTGGCGGTTTTAGCCAGCCGGGTAATTTTCAACCGCAGTCCCTGGGCAGGTTATTAAAAACAATTACAATATAGAGCAGTGAGCACACGCAGAGCAACATAGGACAAGCAAGACGTAGCATACAGACAGAGCAACATAGAACAAAAAGCAAGAAGGGTTCCAGGGTTGTCACCTTGCCCCCTATCACACTGAGCTGAGAGTTAATGCCATCTTGTTTGATGTTGAGTTCTGTCCTTTGGGATCTCAGCTCAGAAAGGATATCTTCGACAGATAAGCCCCCCTATTTACACAAACGACAACACACTCAATTCAGTACTTCCTAGTTCCATGTATCAAAAATTTATTTTACTTATATTCAAATCTAGAGAGTTCTCTGCTGATTACAGACCCATAAGTTTAATAAATTGTGACAATAAAATAATAACAAAGGTAATAAACAATAGAAAGACAAAAGTCTTACCAGACTTGATACATGCTAATCAAACAGGGTTTATAAAAAATACACATTTACAAACAAATACAAGAACATGTTTCAGTTTAATATAATATGCAAAGAAACAAGATATAGATTTATCAATAATAGCTTTTGATGCCGAAAAGGCTTTCGACGATCTTGAATGGCTTTTCTATTCAAAATGTTGCAAGCTTTCAACTTGTCAACTGAAATAATGCATTGTATATATGTCCTAAAGAAAAAATATACACAAATAACACATTATCTGATGACATTGCTTTAGAAAAGGGGCACAAGACAGGGATGTCCTCTCTCCCCCCTCCTGTTAAATCAAATCTAACAGATATCAGTATTGGGAAACATTAATATAAACTAAACATATTTGCAGATGATCTCCTAATATACCTGACCAATATTGAAAACTCAATTCCCCCTTTGCGAAAAAATATTTTCCGAACACTAACAAATCTCCAAAATATAAAATGAAGGTGGAAAAACACAAAATAATGGGAATTGTCACAGGATCCAACGAAAGTGGCGCCCCTCCTCGGTCGGGCGGCGTTCGGTGGTCGTCGTCGCCGGCCTATTAGCTGCCACCGATCGTTGGTTCTGTGTCTTTTGGTTTCGTCTGTCTGTTCCGCACCTGTTTTGTGTCTGTCATTAGTGGGGCCTTATTTAGTGTGTGTTTTCAGTTGGGGTTTTGTGCGGGATTGTTGATTGTGCACTCAGGACGGTGGTCCGTGTTTTATTACGGGTTTGTTTCTGACAGTTTCACGAAGAGAGGATTTACCGGGCTGCGCCCCGTGCCTTTTTGTGCCGCTTATATATATATTTTGTTCGCAATATTGGGAATGTGTTTTTCCCAGGCAGTCTGTCTGTAGCGCCCTGTGCCTCGCGGTTTTGTTTTGTGTGTCAAATTATTAAAAGGACACTCACCTTCAGCACCTGTCTCCTGCATCTGATTCCGCCTTACACCAGTCCAAGTCAACTGTGACAGGAATAGGAAAATAATCCTTTAAGTGGATCACCCAAAAATATTTAGGATACTTAGGTTGCTTAATAAGCAACAACAAACAACAAATATATAAAGAAAACTGTATTATGTTACTCAACCAAATGAAAGCAGATTTAATTCAATGGAATAATCTTCCCACAATTATTACAGGTCGAATAAACCTCTTTAGAATGGCATGGCTGCCAAAGTTTCAGTATTATTACCCCACGAAGACATTATTTTAAAAAACTATACTCGGTAATAGCAGAGTTTATATGGACAAATAAAATGCATAGAATTAAAAGGAACTTTTAACATCTTCCTAAGTCAGAGGGTGGTTTTAACCTTCCCGACTTGGAATTGTATCAACTCACTACCCAAGGATTTCATTTGAGACATATAGTTAAATGCACTAATGAGGAACAATGTGTACATGTTGAAGACGTGCATGCTCATCCCCATGATATTTCTATGTGTATCTATTTTGTTGCAGATAGATACTGATTTCTATCAATGCAATTGTTGCAGATAGATACTGGTTTCTATCAATGTAATTGTTGCAGATAGATACTGGTTTCTATCAATATAATTATCTGCATTTCCAATCCCCATCTCTTTTTTAGGGGGTATATATATATGCTCTGCAATTCTTCAACCATTACTGAACCTGCGACCAAAACCAATCTACGTATGGGCAGTACCAATACAAGTGATTGTCACGACTCCTGCCGAGGGTGACTCCTCTCCCTGTTCCGGTGGCGCTCGGCGGTCGTCGTCACTGGCCTAACTTTTTTTTGCTGCAGTGCCGTCTTAAAATAAAATAAAGTCCTACTTAAAAGATAAAAATGAAGGATAAATAAAATTCAATTAAATACTTCAGTAGTGGCAATATGAAGTGAACAAAATAAGGTGCTCCACCCTCCCATCTCTCTGTCAAACAACACCAGAGTTGCAGAACTGGTAGGTCTACCGTGTGTAGCCAGGACGACTTCACGTACTGTAGGATCTGTTGCTTCTGAGAGGCTGTTGATCATTGGTGTGTCTGTTAGGTCCTGTTCAATACACCTCCAAGGTCATCTGCTCCTCTTCTGTCCACAGGGAGGATAGGTTCTAACCACTCCTCTGTCCATAGGGAGGAAGGTTCTAACCACTCCTCTGTCCATGAGGAGGATAGGTTCTAACCACTCCTCTGTCCATGAGGAGGATAGGTTCTAACCACTCCTCTGTCCATGAGGAGGTTAGGTTCTAACCACTCCTCTGTCCATGAGGAGGTTAGGTTCTAACCACTCCTCTGTCCATAAAGAGGAAAGGTTCTAACCACTCCTCTGTCCATAAAGAGGAAAGGTTCTAACCACTCCTCTGTCCATGAGGAGGATAGGTTCTAACCACTCCTCTGTCCATGAGGAGGATAGGTTCTAACCACTCCTCTGTCCATGAAGAGGATAGGTTCTAACCACTCCTCTGTCCATAAAGAGGAAAGGTTCTAACCACTCCTCTGTCCATAAAGAGGAAAGGTTCTAACCACTCCTCTGTCCATGAGGAGGATAGGTTCTAACCACTCCTCTGTCCATAAAGAGGATAGGTTCTAACCACATGAAGAGGATCGGTAGAACCGATATTAAGAGATACCAAGTGTTTCCATGAGACAGTATTTTTTGAGATACTGAAATAATAAAGATTTACTTAAGAGTTGTACAAATGATGGATGGTCACCTTTTCTTTTTAAAGGTCCTTTATATCCAATAATGTCCTTTATGTAAGAGTTGGAAACGGCCTTTTGAATGAATAGGATGGTAACAGGACTTAAAGTCACAATCAATCAATAGACAGGGACTGGAAGCCGGTAGGAAGCTAGACTACAAAATGAATAGTAGCCTAGTGGAGGGGACTACCTCTAAACTGCCTTGATTGACAATAATTATCTTGTGAGATGACGATTGGCTAAAAGTTCTCAAAAAAAGAGTCAATGATAAAGTCCCTATGTTAGGACAAACCTTTTTGAACACATCTTTATTTGCAGCTTGGACACACACACACACTTCTATTTCAAGCCTTGTTACAGCAAGCTCTGTATGCTCAATCAATAAGCAATTACCTTAAAGTCCATGAGAATTCATTACAGGACCAGTCGTTGGAGATGGAGCTGTACATCAATGTTTTATTGGCTGTTATTAAACAGCTCACAGCACACTGGAAGAGGGACAGTGTCACGGCTCTCTACGAGAGGTGGGTGTAGTCAGGAGTCGGGGCGCAGGAGAGGAGTAGATGCAATCAAAGGTCTTTAATAAGTCCATCCAAAACATACAGGCCCAGGACCTAAATACACAGTCCAAAAAACACCACTAGAAATAACAATCTAGGGAAAACATATCAATGAAATAAATGAACAAAATAACGTCACCCAACATAAAAACAGGGAAACGAAAATAAACCCGCACGAAACAAAGCGGGTAGAGAGAAAATAAAATACCCACACTAATAAACCTAAACAAGAAACAGGTGCACAATCAAAACAGACAAGACCAAACGAAAAAGAAAAAAGGGATCGGTGGCAGCTAGTAGAGCGGCGACAACGACCGCCGAGCGCCACCCGAACAGGGAGAGGAGCCACCTTCGGTGGAAGTCGTGACAGACAGGGTAGTTTTAAAGTATCTGGTGTAGGCCTACAACTTGGGAGTATTCACTAGTAAACAAACGGAACCAAACGGAACCAAACAGAAGCTAGCAGAATAAACGGGGGCGTGACCTGCCTTTGAAGTAAACTGTTTCCGTTATAAAATGTTTTGCAACTGTTTGATATGGTCTTGGTCTAATGAATACACCCATTGTGTATGGTAGCTGTGTGGTATTTGGAGACGGCCAGCAAGGTCATTCTTGTGTTGTGATATTAACAGTGCCTTGCTAAAGTATTCATCCCCCTTGGCGTTATTCCTATTTTGTTGCATTACAACCTGTAATTTAAATGGATTTTATTTGGATTTCATGTAATGGACAAACACAAAATAGTCCAAATTGGTGAAGTGAAATGAAATAAAAGAAAATCTTTCCAAAAATTCCAAAACAATAAAAAAACGGAAAAGTGGCCCGTGCATACAGTGGCTTATGAAAGGATTCACCCCCTTTGGCAGTTTTCCTATTTTGTTGACTTACAACCTAGAATTAAAATAGATTTTTTTGAGGGATTGTATCATTTGATTTACACAACATGTCTACCACTTTGAAGATGCAAAATATTTTTGATTGTGAAACAAACAAGAAATAAGACAAAAAAAATGAAAACTTGAGCGAGCATAACTACCCCCCCCCCCCCAAAAAGTCAATACTTCATAGTTAAGAACACTATAACAATATGGAAGAAAATTAAACAGATTATATAACAACAAATATCACTCCCTAAAAACACAACCTTATGGAACAATCATTGGATAACAATCCTTGGATAGCCCTAACCCTTGGATAGCCCTAACCTTTGGATAGCCCTAACCCTTGGATAGCCCTAACCCTTGGATAGCCCTAACTTTTGGATAGCCCTAACCCTTGGATAGCCCAACCCTTGGATAGCCCTAACCCTTGGATAGCCCTAACCCTTGGATAGCCCTAACCCTTGGATAGCCCAAACCCTTGGATAGCCCTAACCCTTGGATAGCCCTAACCCTTGGATAGCCCAAACCCTTGGATAGCCCAAACCCTTGGATAGCCCAAACCCTTGGATAGCCCTAACCCTTGGATAGCCCTAACCCTTGGATAGCCCTAACCCTTGGATAGCCCAAACCCTTGGATAGCCCTAACCCTTGGATAGCCCTAACCCTTGGATAGCCCTAACCCTTGGATAGCCCTAACCCTTGGATAGCCCAAACCCTTGGATAGCCCAAACCCTTGGATAGCCCAAACCCTTGGATAGCCCTAACCCTTGGATAGCCCTAACCCTTGGATAGCCCTAACCCTTGGATAGCCCTAACCCTTGGATAAATTGGCCCACATGGGAAGCTAAAGGCGTAGAAACTGTAAAGGATGTGGTACTAGGAAATAATTCCATTACGTCATTAAAAAGCAATTCTGGACTGAACAATGTAGACATTTTAAAATGTATGCAACTTAAAAAAGTTTTATATCACAACATTTTGATCTGAAAGCTTTTGGACATCAGCGCAATGTTAAGGGAATCCAATGTTAAGGGAATCCAATGTTAAGGGAATCCAATGTTAAGGGAATCCAATGTTAAGGGAATCCAATTTGTATCAGAAAATATACTGATATGATAGATAAGAAAAAATATAAACTATTGGAACCAATACCGAAAAATAATTAACACTGGCACAAGATGGAGGGAGTGTTGGAACATAAACAAAAGTTACAGTTAATGAAAACGTAACCTTAATCCAGTATAAATGAATGTATAGAATGTATAATCTTGGATGATCACCAAGATGGCGTAGCAGTCTGACGTCTTTGTCCCGTCGTGTCCCTTGTATATATATCTTTTTATATATTTTTCTTCGCATATCTTTTAAAAAATATTTTTCCTAAATCTCAACTTCTAAATACTCTCCTGCATACTCTCCTCGCCCAATGTGGCGTGGATCAGTTTTTTTCTTTTCTAAAGTATTTCTATTACTTCGGATCTGGAATCGCTCAACTGAAGCTTGCCAGCTAACTACCTACTAGCTATCAGTCAGCAAACCATTGCTAGCGGTCGTCAGCTAACCTTTTGCACGGAAAGCTCTCGCCAGTTCGAACAACGTGACTCAAACCAGAACATATATATTTTTTCTCTATATCCCCGGATTCCCACCGCAAACTCTGAACATTTTCATCTGTATCTTCGCAACTAGCTAACCGCAATCCCGGATGACTACTCCTGGCTAGCGTTTTCATCCCGGAGCAAGCACCAATTAGCCTGAAGCTAGCTCGGCCAGGGCTCCTGTGCTACCACCGAAGCTCACTCCTGGGCAACAATATCCGGACCCCTTCTATTGCCGGTACGGGGAACGAAACACCGCCGATCCTCTACGACTGGAAAACCGACATAATCTGCCTGAGGATTCCAACAGGCCCCTCAGTCCGCTGAAGGCCCATTCTGCTAACTGCGACCTGCTAGCTACCTAGAGCTACTTGGAACCCTACTAATTCCATGACTGGTCTACCACCATCGTATCGACGCCACCGCACAAAGAGGCAAAAACAGACTTACCCCCATCGCGACGTCCCCCAAAGGCTAACTGCTAGCTTGCTTGCCCTGGTCCGCTAACTGCAAGCCACGGTCTGCTAACTGTTAGCTTGTTAGCAACGGCCTGCTAACTGTTTGAATCGCCGTGTCCCCAGTCAGCCCAACCACTCACTGGACCCATATGTTCACTTGGCTATGCATGCTTCTCTCTAATATCAATATGCCTCGTCCATTACTATCCTGGTTAGTGATTACTGTCTTATTTCACTGTAGAGCCTCTAGCCCTGCTCAATATGCCTTAACCAAGCATGTTGTTCCACTTCCTACATATGCGATGACATCACCTGGTTTAAACATCTCTAGAGAGTATATCTCTCTCATCATTACTCAATGCCTAGGTTTACCTCCAATGTACTCACATCCTACCTTACCTTTGTCTGTACACTATGCCTTGAATCTACGCTATCGTGCCCAGAAACCTGCTCCTTTTACTCTCTGTTCCGAACGTGCTAGACGGCCAGTTTGTATAGCCTTTAGCCATACCCTTATCCTACTTCTCCTCTGTTCCTCTGGTGATGTAGAGGTTAATCCAGGTCCTGCAGTGCCTAGCTCCACTCCCACTCCCCAGGTGCTCTCATTTGTTGACTTCTGTAACCGTAAAAGCCTTGGTTTCATGCATGTTAACATTAGAAGCCTACACCCTAAGTTTGTTTTGCTCACTGCTTTAGCACACTCTGCCAACCCGAATGTCTTAGCTGTGTCTGAATCCTGACTTAGGAAAACCACCAAAAACCCTGAAATTTCCATCCCTAACTGTAACATTTTCCGCCAAGATAGAACTGCCAAAGGGGGCGGTGTTGCAATCTACTGCAAAGATAGCCTGCAGAGTTCTGTATTACTATCCAAGTCTGTACCCAAACAATTCAAGCTTCTACTTCTAAAAATTCACCTTTCCAGAAACAAGTCTCTCAATGTTGCCGCTTGCTATAGACCTCCCTCTGCCCCCAGCTGTGCCCTCGATACCATATGTGAATTGATTGTCCCCCATCTATCTTCTGAGCTCGTGCTACTAGGTGACCTAAACTGGGACATGCTTAACACCCCGGCCATCCTACAATCTAAGCTTAATGCCCTCAATCTCACACAAATTATCAATGAACCTACAAGGTACAACCCCAAATCCGTAAACACGGGCACCCTCATAGATGTCATCCTAACTAACTTGCCCTCCAAATACACCTCTGCTGTTTTCAATCAAGATCTCAGCGATCACTGCATCATTGCCAAACAACATGCCATACAACTCAACAACCACCGCTCATCACTGTCAAACGCTCCCTAAAACACCTCAGAAAGGAGGCCTTTCTAATCGACCTGGCTGGGGTATCCTGGAATGACATTGGCCTCATCCCGTCAGTAGATGATGCCTGGCCATTCTTTAAAAGTGCCTTCCTCACCATCTTAAATAAGCATGCCCCATTCAAAAAATGTTGAACTAGGAATAGATATAGTCCTTGGTTCACTCCAGACCTGTCTGCCCTTGACCAGCACAAAAACATCCTGTGGCGTTCTGCATTAGCATCGAATAGCCCCTGTGATATGCAACTTTTTAGGGAAGTTAGGAACAAATATACACAGGCAGTTAGGAAAGCTAAGGCTGGCTTTTTCAAACAGAAATGTTCATCCTGTAGTACAAACTCAAAAACAGTTCTGGGACACTGTAAAGTCCACAAGAGCACCTCCTCCCAGCTGCCCACTGCTCTGAGGATAGGAAACACTTACCACCGATAAATCCACTATAATTGAGAATTTCAATAAGCATTTCTCTATGGCTGGCCATGCTTTCCACCTGGCTACCCCTACCCTGGTCAACTGCCTGGCACCCCCCACAGCAACCCGCCAAAGCCCCCACCATTTCTCCTTCACCCAAATCTAGATAGCTGATGTTCTGAAAGAGCTGCAAAATCTGGACCCCTTCAAATCAGCCGGGCTAGACAATCTGGACCCTCTCTTTCTAAAATTATCTGCCGAAATTGTTGCAACCCCTATTACTAGCCTGTTCGACCTCTCTTTTGTATCGTCTGAGATTCCCAAAGATTGGAAACCAGCTGCGGTCATCCCCCTCTTCAAAGGGAGTGACACTAGACCCAAACTGCTACAGACCTATATCTATCCTACCCTGCCTTTCTAAGGTCTTCGAAAGCCAAGTTAACAAACCGATTACCGTCCATTTTGAATCCCACCGTACCTTCTCCCTATGCAATCTGGTTTCCGAGCTGGTCATGGGTGCACCTCAGCCATGCTCAAGGTCCTAAACGACATCATAACCGCCATCAATAAGAGACATTACTGTGCAGCCGTATTCATCGACCTGGCCAAGGCTTTCGACTCTGTCAATCACCACATTCTTATTGGCAGACTCGACAGCGTTGGTTTCTCAAATGATTGCCTCACCTGGTTTACCAACTACTTCTCTGATAGAGTTCAGTGTGTCAAATCGGAGGGCCTGTTTTCCGCACCACTTGCAGTCTATATGGGGCTGCCACAGGGTTCAATTCTCGGGCCGACTCGCTTCTCTGTATACATCAATGATGTCGCTCTTGCTGCTGGTGAATCTCTGATCCACCTCTACGCAGACGACACCATTCTGTATACTTCTGGCCCCTCTTTGGACACTGTGTTAACAAACCTCCAGACGAGCTACAATGCTATACAACTCTCCTTCCGTGGCCTCCAACTGCAAGTAAAACTAAATGCATGCTATTCAATCGATCACTGCCCGCACCTGCTCGCCCGTCCAGCATCACTACTCTGGACGGCTCTGACTTAGAATACGTGGACAACTACAGATACCTAGGTGTCTGGTTAGACTGTAAACTCTACTTCCAGACTCACATTAAGCATCTCCAATCAAAAATTAAATCTAGAATCGGCTTCCTATATCGCAACAAAGCATCCTTCACTCATGCTGTCAAACATACCCTCGTAAAACTGACCATCCTACCGATCCTCGACTTCAGCGATGTCATTTATAAAATAGCCTTCTAGTCTGACTCAGGATGCGCGCACACGAGCACAGGCTTCCAGAGAGACATCAAGGATTGTAACGTACTCTGATTCACAGAAACATGGCTCTCTCGGGATATACTGTCTCGTCCATTCAGCCATCTGGATTCTCAGTACATCATGCAGACAGGAATAATGAACTATCCGGGAAGAGGAATGATTAACCACTCATGGTGCGATTGTGATAACATACAGAAAGTCAAGTCCTTTTGTCCACCCGACCTAGAATACCTTACAATCAAATGCCGACCGTATTACCTCCCAAGAGAATTCTCTTCGGTTATAGTCACAGCCGTGTATATTCCCCCTCAAGCCGATACCACGACGGCCCTCAAATAATTACACTGGAATTTATGCAAACTAAACCAGATATCCTGAAGCCGCATTTATTGTAGCTGGGGATTTTAACCTGTTAGGGCTAGGGGGCAGTATTGACACAGCCGGATAAAAAACGTACCCGATTTAATCTGGTTACTACTCCTGCCCATTAACTAGAATATGCATATAATTATTGGCTTTGGATAGAAAACACCCTAATGTTTCTAAAACTGTTTGAATGGTGTCTGTGAGTATAACAGAACTCATATGGCAGGCCAAAACCTGAGAAGATTCCATGCAGGAAGTGGCCTGTCTGATAAGTTGTTCATCTTGGCTCTTTTTATTGAAGACTGAGGATCTTTGCTATAACGTGACACTTCCTACGGCTCCCATAGGCTCTCAGAGCCCGGGAAAAAGCTGAATGATATCGAGGCAGGCTCTGGCTGAAACACATTATCGCGTTTGGCAAGTGGCCGATCAGAGTACTATGGGCTTAGGCGCATGCCCGAGTCGACCCCATGCTTTATTTTCTTTCGTCTGTTTACCTAAACGCAGATTCCTGGTCGGAATATTATCGCTTTTTTACGAGAAAAATGGCATAAAAATTGATTTTAAACAGCGGTTGACATGCTTCAAAGTACGGTAATGGAATATTTAGAATTTTTTTGTCACGAAATGCGCCATGCTTGTCACCCTTATTTACCCTTTCAGATAGTGTCTGTAACGCACGAACAAAACGCCGCTATTTGGATATAACAATGGATTATTTGGGACCAAACCAACATTTGTTATTGAAGTAGAAGTCCTGGGAGTGCATTCTGACGAAGAACAGCAAAGGTAATAACATTTTTCTTATAGTAAATCTGACTTTGGTGAGTGCTAAACTTGCTGGGTGTCTAAATAGCTAGCCCTGTGATGCCGGGCTATCTACTGAGAACATTGCAAAATGTGCTTTCACCGAAAAGCTATTTTAAAATCGGACATATCGAGTGCATAGAGGAGTTCTGTATCTATAATTCTTAAAATAATTGTTATGTTTTTTGTGAACGTTTATCGTGAGTAATTTAGTAAATTCACCGGCAGTGTTCGATGGGAATGCTAGTCACATGCTAATGTAAAAAGCTGGTTTATGATATAAATATGAACTTGATTGAACAAAACATGCATGTATTGTATAACATAATGTCCTAGGGTTGTCATCTGATGAAGGTCATCAAAGGTTAGTGCTGCATTTAGCTGTGGTTTGGGTTTATGTGACATTATATGCTAGCTTGAAAAATGGGTGTCTGATCATTTCTGGCTGGGTACTCTGCTGACATAATCTAATGTTTTGCTTTCGTTGTAAAGCCTTTTTGAAATCGGACAGTGTGGTTAGATTAACGAGAGTCTTGTCTTTAAAATGGTGTAAAATAGTCATATGTTTAAAAAATGGATGTTTTTGCATTTTTGTGGTATTTGAATAACGCGCCACAGGATTACACTGGCTGTTGAGTAGGTGGGACGCAAGCATCCCACCTAGCCCATAGAGGTTAACAAAGCCATTTTGAGGAAAACGCTAAAGAAGTTCTACCAGCACATTGACTCTCTGGAAAAACACTGGACCACTGCTACTCAGCTTTTTGAAATGCCTGCAAGGCCCTCCCCCGCCCTCCCTTCGGAAAATCGGATCACGACTCCATTTTGCTCCTCCCTTCCTATAGGCAGAAACTCAAACAGGAAGTACCCGTGCTAAGGTCTATTCAACGCTGGTCTGACCAATCGGAATCCATGCTTCAACATTGTTTTGATCATGCACACTGGGATATGTTCCTGGGTAGCCTCTGAGAACAACATCGATGAATACATGGATACGGTGACTAAGTTAATCAGGAAGTGTATAGGAGATGTTGTTCCCACTGTGAATAATAAAATCTACCCAAACCAGAAACCGTGGATAGATGGCAGCATTTGCATTAAACTTAAAGCGCGAACCATCACATTTAACCATGGCAAGGTGAATGAGAATATGGCCGAATACAAACAGTGTAGTTATTCCCTCCGTAATGCAATCAAACAGGAAAAATGTCAGTACAGGGACAAAGTGGAGTCACAATTCAACGGCTCAGACACGAGACGTATGTGGCAGAGTCTACAGACAATCCCGGATTACGAAGGGAAACCGAGCCACGTCACGGACACCAACGTCATGCTCCCGGACAAGCTAAACACCTTCTTCAACTGCTTTGAGGATAACACAGCGCCACCGATGCGGCCCGCTATCAAGGACTGTGGGCTCTTGTTCTCCTTGGCCGACGTGAGTCAGACATTTAATCGTGTTAACCCTCTCAAGGCTGCCGGCCCAGATGGTATCCCTAGCCACATCCTCAGAGCGTGCGCAGACCAGCTGGCTGGTGTGTTTACGGACCTATTCAATCTCTCCCTATCCCAGTCTGCTGTCCCCACATGCTTCAAGATGGCCGTCATTGTTCCTGTACCCAAGAAAGAAAAGGTAACTTAACTAAATGATAATCGCCCCATAGCACTCACTTCTGTCATCATGAAGTGCTTTGAGAGACAAGTCAAGGATCATATCACTTCCACCTAACCTGATACCCTAGACCCACTTCAATTTGCTTACCGCCCCAATAGATCCACAGACGATGCAATCGCCATCGCACTGTACACTGCCCTATCCCATCTGGACAAGAGGAATACTTATGTAAGAATGCTGTTCATTGACTAAAGCTCAGCATTCACCACCATAGCACCCTCAGTGGTGGAAAAAGTACTCAAGTGTCATACTTGAGTAAAGATACCTTAATAGAAAATGATTCAAGTAAAAGTGAAAGTCACCCAGTAAAATACTACTTGAGTAAAAGTCTAAAGGTATTTTGTTTTAAATGTACTTCAGTATAAAAAGTAAATAGAATTGCTAAAATATATATAAGTATGAAAAGTAAAAGTATAAACCATTTCAAATTCCGTATAACCAGATAGCCAGGGGAACACTCCAACACTCAGACATCATTTACAGATAGCCAGGGGAACACTCCAACACTCAGACATCATTTACAGATAGCCAGGGGAACACTCCAACACTCAGACATAATTTACAGATAGCCAGGGGAACACTCCAACACTCAGACATCATTTACAGACAGCCAGGGGAACACTCCAACACACAGACATCATTTACAGATAGCCAAGGGAACACTCCAACACTCAGACATCATTTACAGACAGCCAGAAATAAAAATAAGCATTTGTGTTTAGTGAGTCCGCCAGATCAGAGGCAGTAGGGATAACCAGGGATGTTATCTTGATACGTGTGTGAATTGGACCATTTTCCTGTCAAAATGTAACGAGTACTTTTGGGTGTCAGGGAAAATGTATGGAGTAAAAAGTTCATCATTTTCTTTAGGAATGTAGTAAAGTCAAAGTAAAAGTTGTCAAAAAATATCAGTGGTAAAGTAAAGTACAGATACCCAAAAAACGACTTTAGTAGTACTTTAAAGAATTTTTACTTAACCTCTCTTGGGTAGGGGGCAGTATTTCCACTTCTGGATGAAAAGCGGGCCCAAAGTAAACTGCCTGTTACTCAGGCCCAGAAGCTAGGATATGCACAGAAAACACTCTAAAGTTTCCAAAACTGTCTGTGACTATAACAGAACTGATATGGCAGGCGAAAACCTGAGAAAAATCCATCCAGGAAGTGGAATTATTTTCATGTGGCTGTTTTTCAACTCAATGCCTATAGAGAATCCAATGGGTTAGGAATCAGATTGCTGTTCCTATGGCTTCCACTAGATGTCAACAGTCTTTAGACATGGTTTCAGGCTTTTATTTTTGAAAAACGACGAGTAAAAAAAAACATTTTGGTCAGAGGACAGAGGAAGTATGCAGACCTGATTTAGTGCGCTCACTTATTTGTTATTTTTCCTTTCTCTTGAAAACGGTATTGTCCGGTTGAAATATTATTGATTATAAAGACAATAAACAACCGGAGGATTAATTATAAACATCGCTTGACATGTTTTGACAAACTTTACCGGTACTTTTAGTATGTATTCTTCTGCCTGCTGTGACCGCCTTGGAGCCATTGGATTACTGAACAAAACGCTCCAACAAAACTTAATTTTTGGGACATAAAGAGGGACTTTATCGAACAAAACAAACATTTACTGTGTAACTATGAGTCTTGTGAGTGCGACCATATGAAGATCGTCAAAGGTAAGTGATTACTTTATCGCTATTTCTGACTTTAGTGACTCCTCTACTTGGCTGGTAAATGTTTATATGCTTTTTTACACGGGGCGCTGTCCTCAGATAATCGCATGGTTTGCTTTCGCCGTAAAGCCTTTTTGAAATCTGACACAGCGGCTGGATTAACAAGAAGTTCAGCTTTAAGCCGATGTTTAACACTTGTATATTTTTATGAATGCTTATTATGTGTATTTCTGTGTTTTGAATTTAGCGCTCTGCAATTTCACTGGATGTTGGCCAGGTGGGACGCTAGCGTCCCACATAACCTAAAGATTACTTTACATCACTGAGTACCCTCCAAGCTCATCATTAGGCCCTGGGTCTGAACCCGGCCCTGTGCAACTGAGTCCTGGACTTCCTGACGGGCCACCCCAAGGTGGTGAAGGTAGGAAACAACACAGCAGTGCTCTCCAGAGGGTGGTGCGGTCTGCCCAACGCATCACCGGGGGCAAACTACCTGCCCTCCAGGACACCTACAGCACCTGATGTCACAGGAAGGCCAAAAATATCATCAAGGACAACAACAGCCCGAGCCAGGGCTTGTTCACACCGCTACCATCCAGAAGGCGAGGTCAGTACAGGTGCATCAAAGCTGGGACCGAGAGAATGAAAAAGAGCTTCTATCTCAATGCCATCAGACCGTTCAATAGCCATCACTAGCCGGCTTCCACCTGGTTACTCAACCCTGCACCTTAGAGGCTGCTGCCCCATATAGATACACAGGGAATCACTGGTCACTTTAATAATGGAACAATAGTCACTTGAATAGTGTTTACATACTGCTTTACTCATCTCATCTGTATGTACTGTATTCTATTCTACTGTATTTTTAGTCAATGCCACTCCGACATTGCTCGTCCTAATATTTATATATTTCTTAATTCCATTATTTTACTTTTAGATTTGTGTGTATTGTTGTGAATTGTTAGATATTACAACACTGTTGGAGCTAGGAACACAAGCATTTCACTTACACCCGCAGTAACATCTGTTAAATATGTGTACGTGACCAAAAACATTTTATTTTATTTTGAAAAGCAGTCTGTCAGAATGTAAATTTACTTTTAATCTGTCTATCTCCATATTTCAAATCATGGCATACAGACAGGGGTGCGGTGAGATACCCGATGGGTTCGACAATATTATATTTTGCCACTTATATTGAAGAAGCTATTACTTAAATAAAAGAATGGAAGAAAGCAATGATTTATTACTTAAATATTGTGAAGAAAACAAATCTATCTACAGACAAAGAACATAACACAATTTGAAGTCATATAGTCTTCAGTATAGATACAGCCCTGGGTACAGTATAGATACAGCACTGGGTACAGTATAGATACAGCCCTGGGTACAGTATAGATACAGCCCTGGGTACAGTATAGATACAGCCCTGGGTACAGTATAGATACAGCACAGGGTACAGTATAGATACAGCCCTGGGTATAGTATAGATACAGCACTGGGTATAGTATAGATACAGCCCTGGGTACAGTATAGATACAGCCCTGGGTACAGTATAGATACAGCCCTGGGTACAGTATAGATACAGCACTGGGTACAGTATAGATACAGCCCTGGGTACAGTATAGATACAGCACTGGGTACAGTATAGATACAGCACTGGGTACAGTATAGATACAGCCCTGGGTATAGTATAGATACAGCACTGGGTATAGTATAGATACAGCACTGGGTACAATATAGATACAGCCCTGGGTACAGTATAGATACAGCCCTGGGTACAGTATAGATACAGCACTGGGTACAGTATAGATACAGCCCTGGGTACAGTATAGATACAGCCCTGGGTAGAGTATAGATACAGCACTGGGTATAGTATAGATACAGCCCTGGGTACAGTATAGATACAGCACTGGGTATAGTATAGATACAGCCCTGGGTACAGTATAGATACAGCCCTGGGTACAGTATAGATACAGCCCTGGGTACAGTATAGATACAGCCCTGGGTACAGTATAGATACAGCACTGGGTACAGTATAGATACAGCACTGGGTACAGTATAGATACAGCACTGGGTACAGTATAGATACAGCACTGGGTACAGTATAGATACAGCACTGGGGATAGTATAGATACAGCACTGGGTACAGTATAGATACAGCCCTGGGTATAGTATAGATACAGCCCTGGGTATAGTATAGATACAGCCCTGGGTACAGTATAGATACAGCACTGGGTACAGTATAGATACAGCACTGGGGATAGTATAGATACAGCACTGGGTATAGTATAGATACAGCACTGGGTATAGTATAGATACAGCACTGGGTACAGTATAGATACAGCACTGGGTACAGTATAGATACAGCACTGGGTACAGTATAGATACAGCCCTGGGTACAGTATAGATACAGCCCTGGGTACAGTATAGATACAGCCCTGGGTACAGTATAGATACAGCCCTGGATACAGTATAGATACAGCACTGGGTATAGTATAGATACAGCACTGGGTATAGTATAGATACAGCACTGGGTACAGTATAGATACAGCACTGGGTACAGTATAGATACAGCACTGGGTACAGTATAGATACAGCACTGGGT
This sequence comes from Salmo salar, assembly GCF_965601325.2. Classification (NCBI taxonomy): domain Eukaryota; kingdom Metazoa; phylum Chordata; class Actinopteri; order Salmoniformes; family Salmonidae; genus Salmo; species Salmo salar. The sequence goes on from NC_138319.1 coordinate 40,240,565, forward strand.
ACAGTATAGATACAGCCCTGGATACAGTATAGATACAGCACTGATGCCATTCTAACTGTGAACGTGTCTGCCTGATGCCATTCTAACTGTGAACGTCTCTGCCTGATGCCATTCTAACTGTGAACGTCTCTGCCTGATGCCATTCTAACTGTGAACGTCTCTGCCTGATGCCATTCTAACTGTGAACGTCTCTGCCTGATGCCATTCTAACTGTGAACGTGTCTTGCTGATGCCATTCTAACTGTGAATGTGTCGGCCTGATGCCATTCTAACTGTGAACGTCTCTGCCTGATGCCATTCTAACTGTGAACGTGTCTTGCTGATGCCATTCTAACTGTGAACGTGTCTTGCTGATGCCATTCTAACTGTGAATGTGTCTGCCTGATGCCATTCTAACTGTGAACGTGTCTGCCTGATGCCATTCTAACTGTGAACGTCTCTGCCTGATGCCATTCTAACTGTGAACGTGTCTTGCTGATGCCATTCTAACTGTGAACGTGTCTTGCTGATGCCATTCTAACTGTGAACGTCTCTGCCTGATGCCAGTTTTGAGGAAAGGACACAGACACAGTGTGCTCCTTATCTGCAGCTTGGTTGGTCTATAAATCGGCCAGGTTGCCACACGGTCACGCCCCCATAACAACACAGTGAATGTGATAGGCTTAAAGAGGTGCCCTGACAGTGCGTTCCGTAGCAGGTATTTGGAGGCTGAGACGCCAAGTGTTAACACATTAACGCAAACGTTGAGACTGAAGAAAGGATTTGCCAACTGTGACTGGAAGTTGGTTGGCCTGCTAGGTCTGGCGTGGAACTAGGAGACTGGAGCAGCTCTGTTGAATGTATGGGTCCCAGCTTTTCTTTTCTCCCAGAGTTAAGGATTGTTATTGATTTTAGGAAATGCACCACCATTTTGTAGGGAAACAGGTGAATGTGCGTTCTCGTCACACCCGCTGAAACGAGCGAAACGTTTATTGTAAACAGACCAATAGGAAAGCATACACAGTATAGGGTGATTACCGTAGTTATACTTTATAATGAGCACACCCAGCCTGTTACATTACAGAGCAACTGATTCTCTCTAAACTTCCCGTAGTTACATTTAACATTACAAATAACATTGACAGTTCAGATCACGTTTTTTTTTTTTTTTTGAAGATTCAGAATGAAAGTCTGTGATGGGAACATTCGTCTCGCTCGTCAGAATCTGTGCGCTGTGTTCCATACATTTTGAAGGATACAAATTCAAATGTGAAACAAACAACAACAACAAAAAATCCATACATTCTTCTTAAAAATTGTAATAAAAAAATAAAAACATCACGCACATACAGATGAACACAAAACAATAACAAACACAGGGTTTTACATGTTTTGTTGTTACTTCTGAATTATATCAACATGAAATCTGCAACCTCAGGTAGTACTGCAATACTTCCACTAGATGGCGGTAGATACAAAGTAATGCGACCGAATCTGACGCCGCTTCGTCAGGGATTATTCTGTAGTCTACTGTTTGATAATTACTCCATTCACACCGTGTTGTGCATCACGACAACTTTGTTTTAATGAAGACTTAAATTGAGCTGTTATATAATTCAGAATGTGACACATAGATAATTACCAATTGAGGTATTATACATGTATAATGTGAAACAGAGAATTACCAAGTAAAGAAGGAATCACTAAAAAGCAAAACATTTATATTTTATGCATTAAATTGCTTTTTTTTTTTCTTCCAGAAGGACCTCCCCATAAATGGATTTCTTGTCCATGATTTCCATAGAAATACATTATATTCCCATTGTGTTCCACCTCCCACAAGCCTCGTCTACTCCACCACATTAAAGCATGGGTACATAGCCTGTCATGAGATAATGGTATGGGGTATAATGTGTGGTGCATTTAAAAGATCCCCGCCACCCACATTTACAGAAATTCAGCTGGCCTTGGTACAAAATATCTGTAATCACCATTTCAACACAATTACAAGACAGGAGATTAGAAAAGACAGACACCAAAACCACAGAAACAAACAAACAAAAATGTTATTTGGCCATAAAATGTACTAGCCTCTATAGCGTAGAATCCCATTCCTCCCAAAGCACAGGGATCAAACTAGACCGAGGCTCATATAGAACCCAGTTAAAGATACAAAGCCTGGTTCTCTCTGCGTTCCCCTGGTTCTCTCTGCGTTCCCCTGGTTCTCTCTACGTTCCCCTGGCCTCTCTCCCCTGGCCCGCGTTCCCGGTCTCTCTACATTGCCCTGGTTCTCTCTACATTCCCCTGGCCTCTCTCCCTGGTTCTCTCTACCCCCGGCCCTACGTTCCCCTGGTTCCCTCTACATTCCCCTGGTTCCCTCTACATTCCCCTGGTTCTCTCTTCATTCCCCTGGTTCCCTCTACATTCCCCTGGCCCCGTTCCCCTGGTTCTCTCTACATTCCCCTGGTTCCGGGCTCTTCATTCCCCTGGTTCCCTCTACATTCCCCTGGTTCTCTCTACATTCCCCTGGTCTCGGGTCTCTCTCATTCCCCTGGCCCCTTCCCGGCCTCTACATTCCCCTGGTTCTCTCTTCATTCCCCTGGTCTCCGGCCTCTTCATTCCCCTGGTTCCCCTGGTTCTCTCTACATTCCCCTGGTTCTCCTGGTTCTCTCTACATTCCCCTGGTCTCCGGCTCTCTTCATTCCCCTGGTTCCCTCTTCATTCCCCTGGCCCTTCCCCTGGTTCTCTCTACATTCCCCTGGTTCTCCTGGTTCTCTCTACATTCCCCTGGTTCTCCTGGTTCTCTCTTCATTCCCCTGGTTCCCTCTTCATTCCCCTGGTTCCCCTGGTTCTCTCTACATTCCCCTGGTTCTCCTGGTTCTCTCTACATTCCCCTGGTTCCCTCTTTATTCCCCTGGTTCCCCTGGTTCTCTCTACATTCCCCTGGTTCTCCTGGTTCTCTCTACATTCCCCTGGTTCTCTCTACATTCCCCTGGTTCTCCTGGTTCTCTCTACATTCCCCTGGTTCCCCTGGTTCCCTCTACATTCCCCTGGTTCTCCTGGTTCTCTCTTCATTCCCCTGGTTCCCTCTACATTCCCCTGGTTCTCCTGGTTCTCTCTTCATTCCCCTGGTTCCCTCCACAGATGTTACTATTTCTGCAGGACGGGCTTCCTTCCATCAATACACATACAGTACATGACTCCAACATTGCCCCACGCAGCTCATTGCCCCACGCAGCTCATTGCCCCACGCAGCTCATTGCCCCACGCAGCTCATTGCCCCACGCAGCTCATTGCCCCACGCAGCTCATTGCCCCACGCAGCTCATTGCCCCATGCTTGTAACTGTTTCGGGTAATGCAAGTTCTTGTGCTGTTAGGGGAATAACCTGTGTGTAAATGTAATAATCTACTACTGTATTTTGTTTGTGTGTTTTCTGTGATCGTTTTGTCTTGTCTTGTGTAGTTTCTTTATCATTGTACCTAAACTGTATGTGTAAACATGTATACGCAGGGCCCAGCTGTAAAAGAGACCTTGGTCTCAGTCTGTGTTCCTTGTTGAAATAAAGGTATAATAATAATAAATAATAATAATAATAATAACAATAATTACTCCATGTATCAGTCGGTGACATTACGTCCACATTGTAAAGCTGTGTCTGCAGCAGAGGTAGGAACATAGCTAGAGAAAAACTGCATTGCAACACTTTATTACAAACGTAAAGGGAATTAAAGGAATTAAAGGAACACATGTTTTAAGAATGACTATATATACCCACATATATACATACACACACACTATATATATATATATATGTATACATGTGGGTATATATAGTCAATCTTAAAACATGTGTTCCTTTAATTATCTTTACACACACACACACACACACACACACACACACACACACACACACACACACAGATATAGTTGAAGTCAAAGGTTTTTGACACACCTAGTCATTCAAGGGTTTTACATTATTTTTACTATTTTCTACATTGTAGAATAGTAGTGAAGACATCAAAACTATGAAATAAAACATTTGGAATCATGTAGTAACCAAAAACAGTGTTAAACAAATCAAAATCTATTTTAGATTGCCTTGATGACAGCTTTGCACACTGTTGGCATTCTCTCAACCTGCTTAATGAGGAATGCTTTCCCAACAGTCTTGAATGAGTTCACACATATGCTGAGCACTTGTTGGCTGCTTTTCCTTCACCCTGCGGTCCAACTCATCCTAAACCATCTCAATTTGGTTGAGGTCAGGGGATTGTGGAGGCCAGGCCATCTGATGCAGCACTCCATCAATCTCCTTCTTGGTCAAATAGCCCTTTCACAGCCTGAAGGTGTGCTGGGTCATTGCCCTGTTGAAAAACTAATTATTGTCCCACTAAGCCCAAACCAGATAAGATGGCATATCGCTGCAGAATGCTGTGGTTGTGATGCTGGTTAAGTGTGCCCTGAATTCTAAATGAATCACAGACAATGCACCCGCACACCATCACACCTCCTCCTCCATGCTTCACCGTGGGAACCAGACATGCAGAGATCATCCAATCACCTACTCTGCGTCTCACAAAGACACAGCGGTTGGAACCAAAAATCCCAAATTTGGACTCACCAGACCAAAGGACAGATTTCCACCGGTCTAATGCCATTGCTCGTGTTTCTTGACACAAGCAAGTTTCTTCTTTTTATTGGTGTCCTTTAGTAGTGGTTTCTTCACAACAATTCGACCATGAAGGCCTGATTCACACAGTCTCCTCTGAACAGTTGATGTTGAGATGTGTTTGTTACTTGAACTCTGAGAAGCATTTATTTGGACTGCAATCTGAGGTGCAGTTAACTCTAATGAACTTATCCTCTGCAGCAGAGGTAACTCTGGGTCTTCCATTCCTGTGGCGGTCCTCATGAGAGCACTTGAAGAAACATTAAAAGTTCTTGAAATTTTCCGGATTGACTGATCTTCATGTCTTAAAGTAATGATGACTGTCGTTTTTCTTTGCTTATTTGAGCTGTTCTTGCAGTAATATGGACTTGGTTTTTCTACCAAATAGGGCTATCTTCTGTATACCACCCCAACTGATTGGCTCGAAACGCATTAAGAAGGAAATCAATTCCACAAATTAACTTTTATCAAGACACACCTGTTAATTGAAATGCATTCCAGGTGACTACCTCATGGAGCTGGTTGTGCAAAGCTGTCATCGAGGTAATTTTTTAAAATTTTAATTTAACCAGGAAAGTCAGTTAAGAACAAATTCTTATTTACAATGACGGGTTAACCCGGCCAAACCCTAACAACACTGGAATTGTGCACTGCCCTATGATACTCCCAATCATGGCTGGTTGTGATACAGCCTGGAATCGAACCAGTGTTTATAGTGGCACCTCTAGCACTGAGATGCAGAGCCTTAGACCGCTGCGCCACTCGGGCGCAGCCCAAGGGTAAAGGGTGGCTACTTTGAAGAAACTCAGAAATTAAATATATTTGGATTTGCTTAACACTTTTTTGGTTACTACATGATTCCATATGTGTTATTTCATAGTTTATGTCTTCACTAATATTCTACAATGTAGAAAATAATAAAAATAAAGAAAAAAACCTTGAATGAGTGTCCCAACTTTTGACTGGTACTGTATATATACTCACACACACATCTTTATTAGACTAACAAAACTGCCTCTTCAGAAGACAGAGAAGAGAGGGCCTACACCTAACAGGCTGACTACACCGCTCGTGACGGCGTGCGCGAGCGTTGCAAAATAAATTTAGAAATGTATATTATTCAATTATTGCACCCACACTGCTCGCGCGTGCCAACAAGCGTCTGTGTTGCCAAGGGCTAAAATAGAAGTCAGTTCTATTTCTGACGCAGATCGCGCTGCAAGTCCTGCCTCTCCTATCTCCTCATTGGTTTATAGAAGCAGGTCATCTCCTCATTGGTTATACCCACGTGGGTGACTGAAAGACGAAATAAGTCGGTGGCGGTAATCAACCGAATTCATGAAAGTTGCCAATAGCAATATAAAGTCAAGAGAAGAAAAAGCCTGGAAGGAGGAGAGATGACTAGAAACGAGTCGGTTGACCATTTTATGTGTGGATTAATTGGTGGAGTAGAGGACCTTGTGCATTCCAGGTAAAATAACAACTCTATGTTTATATCCCAGGACAAATTAGCTAGCAACAGTAAGCTAGCTAAATAGGACAAATTAGCTAGCAAGCTAGCTAGCTAAATTGCCATAAACGTTTAATGCTTTTAATTCGACCTGTCCCCAAATTAATATAATTGGTTCAGAGTTTGTTCTGATATTTTAACCTGCGTGTCGCGATCGCGTTTGGTGTGGGGGGGGACAAAATACATTTATGCACGATGGCACACTGCACGCAGCCGGTTTGGGTTCCGTGTAAACCCTTGACAGAGCTGCAGAGGGTTTACACTATCCACAAAAAAATGAAATCCTGAAGTGAGGAATTTTTGTTTGGAGGTCAATGAGAGTGTCAAATTTGATAAAAAAAAACAACCCGTAATTGCTCATTTTCTACAGTACGTGGGGCTTATTTGATCTAATAGAAAAATGTAGAAAAACTGAAGTGAAATTTTGTATTACACTGGATATTCGGTTATCTCTCATCAAAAGGTATTGAACCAAGCATGCAATGACTATGTGGACTGTTCTGAATCAGGTCAGGATGGAATCCTCACCTTTTCTATTTTGTTGTTGTTGTTACATTTAAATAAATAAATAATAATAATAATAATAATAATAATAACAATCTTCAGATTTTAATAGTTCAATAGCTTTTAACCAATAGTGCACATAGCAGTATTAAAAAAGATAGAAACATGTTTTTCTTCATATTATTGATTTTATTATTAAATAAAATAGAGAATGTCACATAGCACCTTGAAAGGTACAATACAATTTTTTTTTATATACAAAAAATAAAAATAAAAATCACTGAAATAAATCAAAATGTTTAGAAAAAAAAAAAAAGGTGTGAATTGTGAATTGTGCTTCATCTTACCCATATTCAGAATATATTATTTTAATAGTCATGGCACACTTTGTTTAAGCACTATTGAAGATTGAAATCCGGAAGAAAAAATACAAATAACATCTATGAAAAAAAAAAAAGTGTTGATTGTTCTCCATCTTCCTTGATTCAGAATATCTAATTGTCAAAGTCATAGAAGGCTTTGCTTAATAGCTATTGAAAATTGAAATACAAAATGTTAATTTAAAACAAAAAACAATTAAACAACAAAAAGGTGTGGCTGGTTCTCCATGCTTCCGTGATTCAAAACATGCAATTTTCATAGTCATAACATGCATGATTCAATAGCTATTGACAAAATAACCGAATATTCACATAATATCACAATACTAATTTTACCTCGCTGAAAAAAAACAAAAACGTATTTGTATCTGTTGTTCACACGCGTATCTGCTCTCTGTTTGACTAGAATGGTCCCACCTGATCTCGCCTCTTCACGCCTGCCTTCCATCTTTTCAGGACTGTGTATTTCCTTGAGTAGAAACGAGGTCACTCGACTATCTTGTCAATATAATAGATACTCTTTGGCATCAGCAGCCATGTCGCAAAGTGACAACCACTGTCGGAAATACTAAACGTTTGGTGTTGGAAAAAAAGTCGGAACAGAATCTATTGTGGTAATGTTGGAGAGGAGTGAACGGGCTGGATACAGAGACAGGACATATATATAATGTGAGTACGCGGAAACCGGATGAATATGGATACTAATGCACATCGCGGATATTAGTACAGTTTGTGGGGGAAAAAAACGTAACGGCGGTGGACAATCTGAAACATCCGCTAAGACGAAAGAGTTATTTTAAGAACCAAAATCACACAACTGTTTATTTCACAAGCTAGCAGGCTAGCTGGCTAGTTTCAATGCGGGTCTGAATGGGAAGCTTTATTTTTTTGTACTCAGTAGAGATTTATATCGTGCACGGAAATAAACATGTGTTTGTTTTTTTTAACAAAGTAAGTGATCTGCCGTGGAGATTGTCGCTGCAACTTTAAAGAAGAAGGATCCATACAAACTGAAACACTAAGCGATCCACCGCTCAGACTATAAAAAAACCAAGAAAGTCGTACAGGTTTGTTTCGCTGATTTCTCTTTTTTTTCTCTCAATACATGACTTTTCCAAATCAACATTAGAGTAGACGTATAATGTTGTTTTCCAGTGACATTTGATAGTAGACTGCCTCTTGTTGCAAAGAATAACTTCCATAGTAAAAAACATTATTCAGTGTCCTTATCCTGAAATGGACTAATAACTAAATCATCCGAAGGTCTTCCAATCAATTAGCCTAATTTGCTTTTAGGGGAGGAAAAATAGTTCATTTACTAAATGATCCTGTAGCCTAATGTCATATATTAATCAACGATGTATACTGTTGATACCGTTGCAACTTCTTCAACGGTAACGTTGTCTAATGGTGTCCGCATACATGGGTTTGGTTTACTCGGTTAGGTGAATGTCTGTGCATTACTCCCTTAAAAGACCTTGGCTTGAAAAATGTGAAGGAAAAAGTGACAATATTACTGTTAGTCCCTCGTGAGACACCGTAGCAACAATATAGCAGTGTACACTTCATTAAAACAGTCTAAATTAATCTCAGATAAATCAAGAAATCTGTAATTCATTTTTTATTAATTTTTTTTATCTGCAAGGTCTTGGTTGCACAATTTTACATGTAAAGGTGTTTTGGTGCAGTATTTCTCAAGTGAGAAATGTACAGGAAAACTAGTCATATCTCCATAACTAGTGCTAACCCTCCCACGCTACACGGTTTCTCCAGAGATGCATCCGGTCAATCCTGAACTGTAGTAGGGAGTTGTAGATAGTTTCCAACAGGCCAACGTTCAACATAGTTTAGTGCAGAAAAGTGGCAATTAACTAGACTGACCATAATTCATTGTGCTCCTACTTGTACGGTCTGCTTCTTTTACCCCTGCTAGGTAAAAAGACAATGATTTGAGTGATTTGATAGTTGGTATTCAGCAGTCATAAAAGTATGTCTTATTTACTTTAGAGAACTACTAAAATAAGTGTTTTTTTTTTGTCAGACAGCAGCTCTATAGACATGAGATGATGACTTGGAATGAAATTATAAAGTCATCAAATAAAACAAATATAATATATATATATATACGCAACTGAAATAATGTATTAAAGTGATGTGAATAAGTGATGAGCAGTAATGGACAGTCACTACCATCATGGAACTTTTATACGACTTGTTTTATTCTGTGTTACAACATTCAACCCACAATGCAATGTTAACCCGAAACCAAACAAAATAAAAATAAAAAATCACTAAATCGCACAGCGCTACAACAAACAGTTAATTGAAGAATTCCGTCCATAGTTCCTTCCAACTATATATTATATATATTATTCTTACTGTTCTGGTACTCGCATGATTTTTGAGTACTCGGAATGGAAAGAAAAATCGGGCGCTTAGGACCCCCCCCCCCCCCCCCGGAAAGAAAAGATATGCTCATTTATCGAAATGCCAACAGTGCACAACTATACATAATTCATCACAGAACCATTACAGATTAAAAAAAATAAAAAATAATCCTAATTGTTAAATTGCCTCATGTATTATTCAGTCAATAAAATACAATTGCCATTTTAAGATTAATTTATTGAAACCGTAATCTCAACTGGTTATATTATTATCATGGAACACAATTGCAAATCAAATTGTATTTGTCACATGCACCGAATACAACAGGTGTAGGTAGACGTTACAGTGAAATGCTGACTTGCAAGCCCTTAACCAACAATGCAGTTTTAAGAAAATACCCCCCAAAAAGTAAGAGATAAGAATAACAAATAATTTAAGAGCAGCAGTAAATAACAATAGCAGGGCTATATACAGGGGTTGCCGGGACAGAGTCAATGTGGAAGCTATATACAGGGGGTACTGGTACAGAGTCAATGTGGAGGCTATATACAGGGGGTACTGGTACAGAGTCAATGTGGAGGCTATATACAGGGGGTACCGGTACTGAGTCAATGTGGAGGCTATATACAGGGGTTGCCGGGACAGAGTCAATGTGGAGGCTATATACAGGGGGTACTGGTACAGAGTCAATGTGGAGGCTATATACAGGGGGTACCGGTACAGAGTCAATGTGGAGGCTATATACAGGGGTTGCCGGGACAGAGTCAATGTGGAGGCTATATACAGGGGGTACCGGTACAGAGTCAATGTGGAGGCTATATACAGGGGGTACCGGTACAGAGTCAATGTGGAGGCTATATACGGGGGTACCGGTACAGAGTCAATGTGGAGGCTATATACAGGGGTTGCCGGGACAGAGTCAATGTGGAGGCTATATACAGGGGGTACCGGTACAGAGTCAATGTGGAGGCTATATACAGGGGGTACCGGTACAGAGTCAATGTGGAGGCTATATACAGGGGGTACCGGTAATGGGCCATACGCACTACCCTCTGTAGTGCCTTGCGGTCGGAGGCCGAGCAGTTGCCGTACCAGGCAGTGATGCAACCCGTCAGGATGCTCTCGATGGTGCAGCTGTAGAACCTTTTGAGGATCTGAAGACCCATGCCAAATATTTTCAGTCTCCTGAGGGGGAATAGGTTTTGTCGTGCCCTCTTCACGACTGTCTTGGTGTGTTTGTTGGTGATGTGGACGCCAAGGAACTTGAAGCTCTCAACCTGCTCCACTACAGCCCCGTCGATGAGAATGGGGAAGTGCTCGGCCCTCCTTTTCCTGTAGTCCACAATCATCTCCTTTGTCTTGATCACGTTGAGGGAGAGGTTGTTGTCCTGGCACCACAGTCAGGTCTCTGACCTCCTCTCTATAGGCCGTCTTGTCGGTGATCAGGCCTACCACCGTTGTGTCATCAACAAACTTAATGATGGTGTTGGAGTCGTGCCTGGCCGTGCAGTCATGAGTGAACAGGGAGTACAGGAGGGGACTAAGCACGCACGCCTGAGGGGCCCCCATGTTGAGGATCAGTGTGACGGATGTGTTGTTACCCACCCTCCCCACCTGGGGGCGGCCCGTCAGGAAGTCCAGGATCCAGTTACAGAGGGAGGTGTTTAGTCCCAGGGTCCTTAGCTTATTGATGAGCTTTGAGGGCACTATGGTGTTGAACGCTGAGCTGTAGTCAATGAATAGCATTCTCACATAGGTGTTCCTTTTGTCCAGGTGGGAAAGGCCAGTGGGGACAGCAATAGAGATTGCATCATCTGTGGATCTGTTGGTTCTGTAATATCAACATGCACAATATTTCGGATCGGCTGATGTCTAGATAAAAAAGAAAAGTGTAAAACCGATGTCGAAGTTTACGTGCATACCTATATAACGTAGGTACATGACGTAATGACGCCACGTAAAATGTTGCGCTACACGTCCTAACCTAGTCCACAATGTCTGCTGTGTGGGTCGAACAGTCAACAAGTCCAGCAGTCATTTGAAAGAGTAAGAACATTTCAGCGAGACGACGACTCAAAGGCGAAATCCATTAAAGTCAAGATAATGGAATTCATTGCCCTTGACAATCAACCGTTCTCTGTCGTGGATGATGTTGGCTTTTGCCGACTGGTCGAGCACCGGTACACACTAACAAGTGCGCTATTTTTCGGATGTTTCCCTACCGGAGTTACACAGTAATAGCGTCACTGCTATTAGCTTCACGACTATGGAACGCCGTTTGAGTCTTTACGTGCCAAAAAGATACAGTAGCACTGTCAAAGCTGTACAAAAAAAGTCTGCAAACACCGGCTACGAACGATGCGTTTACAATACCACGTTTGTAATAAAGCGCCATTTGTTAGACCGCAACTTCTGGGGTAGCTAGCTTTAGCTTGGTACCTAGCTAGCACCAATACAACCAGCCTGAAAACAATGACCAGTAGAAACTACAGACATTTTCATTATACTTAACAATGATTTAGGAATCCTTGTGAGTAAGTAATTAGCTAGGTTGCCACTTGTTGTTCACCTATTAAAATTGAACTTAAGTTCATGAAAATAAATAGCTAGCCAGCTACTTAACCCTGTTTCCCAAAACTAACGTTTTAAGCAGCCAGCTAGCTTCATCTGGCTTGTGAGGCTCGACCGGATCGGGTTATGTGTTGTGAAGCTAGCCACAATAAAGATTAGGCACAATAGTGGAATTTGCGGTTTGCCTTCAAAATAAAATGATGCCATTGACAGTGATGCAAATGAATACAAATAGTAGAATTATGCCAAACTTTTATTTTGAAGTCTAACTGCAAAGTCCACTATTGTGGCTAATCCTTACTGTGGCTAGCTTCACATAGATGGGTCCGACCACCATTAATCAAATAAGAACTGTCTTGTAAATTAGGGTTATTTTAGATGATGACTAGCTATATAGTTAGCTAGCTAACTATAGCTACTGAAACAGACGTCGTTTTGCTTTGTTTTTGGGGAAGAACATTGTTTGCATCTATGCGCTAGCTAGCTTTCTTTATGACCAGCACCGTAGCTGCGCGAGACAACTTTACCAGCATCATAGCAGACATATCGATGAATCGTTGTGACATATGAAATACGAGTGATGGTGTAATCAATGTGTAATAACTATAAAATTCATCATCGCGTTAAATTATTATGTGACATCATATTCAGGTCCTGATTCGTCAACAAGCTTATTTGGCGTATATCTTTTTTTGACACGCAAAGACCCAAACGGGCGTTCCGTAGCGACGACCCGAACGGGCGTTCCGTAGCGACGACCCGAACGGGCGTTCCGTAGCGACGACCCGAACCGTAGCGACGACCCGAACCGTAGCGACGACCCGAACGGGCGTTCCGTAGCGACGACCCGAACGGGCATGACTTTTTGGTCAGTGTGTGTATATGTGACCTTATCTAGGCAAGTCAGTTATGAACAAATTCTTATTTACAATGACGGCCTACCCCGGCCAAACCCGGAAGACGCTGGGGACTGGGACTCCCAATCACGGCCGGTTGTGATACAGCCTGGAATCGAACCAGGGACTGTAGTGACGCCTCTAGCACTGAGATGCAGTGCCTTAGACCGCTGTGATACAGCCTGGAATCGAACCAGGGACTGTAGTGACGCCTCTAGCACTGAGATGCAGTGCCTTAGACCGCTGCGCCACTCAGGAGTCCAGGTTACTGAACTTCAACTTGCATCAAGGACAAATGTGTGCACAAACAGCCGAAAACCTGCCGAACACCAAAATGACAAAACGTCACAATGTTTTCATAATACACGTGCGAAAGGTTTCGACTGGGAAACATGCTGCCATTTTGAAGAAACAGCCGTGCTTGCATGGCAAGAAGGAACACACTGCCTCACAAATTGGTTTCGAATTTCTTGGCACAGGTTTCGGACGCTTAGAACAACGTAACAGGATTCCACAGAGCCGACCTCGAATTCGATTGCAGATGAGCTTTTATATTAATCTCTTAATCGTGTCTCTGTGTGTTTTCGTGCGTGCATGTGGGCTCCAATCAGACTGAAAATCTCGCTTAGAATTTTTTTTTTTATAACTGCTATTACCAATATCAGCGTAAGTGCATGTTTACCAATCATTTTTTTTCTGTAATCGCCTTCTAGACCAGATTATTAAGTAAGTGCACATTTCTGTCTAATTTCTAAATAGGAAGGAACATTGGTTGCTGTGCTTATTACAGGTCATTCGTCTGTATTGGGAGCCTTTTAAAAATATGTCTTAACAGCTCAGTGGGTAGAGAACTAACAATAGTTATTCCGCAACAGGGAGGGAAACTAACAGAGAGCTTTTTGTGTTGCTGGGTTCACTGGCCAGTCAACTATAAAAGTACGCTGATGTGTTCAGCTAAGTCTGGTGCTACTCTCTCTCTCTCTCTCTCACTCTCTCACTCTCTCACTCTCTCTCTCTCTCTCTCTCTCTCTTCGTTCTTACCCTCTCTCTCTCGCCCACCCTCTATCGCCCACCCTCTATCGCCCTCTGTCTCTCTCTCTCTCTCTCAATTCAAATGGCTTTATTGGCATGGGAAACATATGTTTACATTGCCAAAGCGAATGAAATAGTCAGCAAACAAAAGAGAAATAAACATTAGTTAACATTACACTCCCTCTGACAACTCAGAATAGGTCAATGTTTTCCTCCTGGAAGAGTTCTGACAACTCAGAATAGGGTCAATGTTTTCCTCCTGGAAGAGTTCTGACAACTCAGAATAGGGTCAATGTTTTCCTCCTGGAAGAGTTCTGACAACTCAGAATAGGGTCAATGTTTTCCTCCTGGAAGAGTTCTGACAACTCAGAATAGGGTCAATGTTTTCCTCCTGGAAGAGTTCTGACAACTCAGAATAGGGTCAGTGTTTTCCTCCTGGAAGAGTTCTGACAACTCAGAATAGGGTCAGTGTTTTCCTCCTGGAAGAGTTCTGACAACTCAGAATAGGGTCAATGTTTTCCTCCTGGAAGAGTTCTGACAACTCAGAATAGGGTCAGTGTTTTCCTCCTGGAAGAGTTCTGACAACTCAGAATAGGGTCAGTGTTTTCCTCCTGGAAGAGTTCTGACAACTCAGAATAGGGTCAGTGTTTTCCTCCTGGAAGAGTTCTGACAACTCAGAATAGGGTCAGTGTTTTCCTCCTGGAAGAGTTCTGACAACTCAGAATAGGGTCAATGTTTTCCTCCTGGAGGAGTTATGTTGGTGTTACTGTTTTGTCTTCCTTCATATTCCATTTCACTGTACCTACCTTGGTGAAAGTATGAGCTTGACATGAAGGGATGTAGTGCATGTCCGTGGGTACAGAGAGATTGAAATGCATAATACATAGCCTATGTAATGTATTATCTGGGGAATGAATGCTGATGATCTTCCAAGAAGAAGTTAATTCCCTGATTAGACTATAATGTATTAAGGAAAGCTCCATAATACTGTCTGTCAGACGGATGTTTTAAGGCTACAGATGCAGTTGATCTGTAATGACGGATTAAAAACAGACGTTTCACTGGTAGTCCAGCTACACAGGCGAGGTTGACTTGGTGCTATATGACAGATTGGGGTACTGATATTCATCTAGCCGTTTTAGTACAAACTTAAACTTTGACCCTTCTTAGTTCATCTGCAGGCATTTAATACAGTTGAAGTCGGGTAGTTTACATACACCTTAGCCAAATACATTTGACCAAATACATCTGTAATGTACACCTTAGCCAAACAAATCATTTTACTGTGGATATAGATACTTTTGTACCTGTTTCCTCCAGCATCTTCACAAGGTCCTTTGCTGTTGTTCTGGGATTGATTTGCACTTTTCGCACCAAAGTACGTTCATCTCTAGGAGACAGAACGTGTCTCCTTTCTGAGGTATGACGGCTGCGTGGTCCCATGGTGTTTATTCTTGCGTACTATTGTTTGTACAGATGAACGTGGTACCTTCAGGTGTTTGGAAATTGCTCCCAAGGATGAACCAGACTTGTGGAGGTCTACAATTTGTTTTCTGAGGTCTTGGCTGATTTCTTTAGATTTTTCCCATGATGTCAAGCAAAGAGGCGCTGAGTTTGAAGGTAGGCCTTGAAATGCATCCACAGGTACACCTCCAATTGACTGAAATTATGTCAATTAGCCTATCAGAAGCTTCTAAAGCCATGACATCATTTTCTGGAATTTTCCAAGCTGTTTAAAGGCACAGTCAACTTAGTGTATGTGAACTTCTGACCCACTGGAATTGTGATACAGTGAATTTTAAGTGAAATAATCTGTCTGTAAACAATTGTTGGAAAAATGACTTGTGTCATGCACAAAGTAGATGTCCTAACCGACTTGCCAAAACTATAGTTTGTTAACAAGACATTTGTGGAGTGGTTGAAAAAGGAGTTTTAATGATTCCAACCTAAGTGGATATAAACTTCAGACTTCAACTGTTGACCAATTCATGGTGCTCGCACGCCAACGTCTAAAAGACAAACTTTTGCTCACTGGGTCCTCTCTCGTCCCAAACTGCTAAACTGTGCCAGTTTTAAAGCAGCAGATGTCTTGAGAGCCAATGGCTACAATGATATTCTCATTAAATCTGCTGTTTATTTGAGTTCAAGCGGGAGATGAATGAAACCGTGCTTGTTTGGGACGTTGCTGATTGCTGCTTATATTTGGAGCACTCAATTTTCAATTAGGCGCGTGTTCCTGTCTCCTCCTCCCATCCATCAGTGTTTGAGGCTAGGAGGCTAGCTGGAGGAGCGAACTGGGCTTTCTCTCTCGATCTGTCTGTGGATGAAATCATTTTTGTTGTTGTTGTGATCTAACATTATTGATTCCCCAAGTCGATAACCTTGGCAACTGTAGTTTTTCATTCCAGCTCTCGCAGCACAATGTGATTGAAGCTAGGCAGGGGGCGCTGGGACCATTAGTGATAGGTGGGGGAAAAAATGTGATAGTTATATATTGCAATATAATTTTTTTATGATGTGATATTGATATGTGAGTCCAGTATCGATATGTGTATACAGTACCAGTCAAAAGTTTGGACACACCTACTCATTCAAGGGTTTTTCTTTTCTACTATTTTCCACATTAAAACTATGAAATAACACATATGGAATCATGTAGTAACCAAACAAGTGTTAAACAAATCAAAACATATGTTATATTCTTCTAAGTAGCCACTCTTTTCCTTGATGACAGCTTTGCGTACTCTTGGCAAAGCGTGGCTACTTTGAAGAATCTAAAATATATATTTTGATTTAACACTTTTTTTTTTTGTTTACTACATGATTCCATATGTGTTCTTATATAGTTTTGAATGTGGAAAATAGTAGGATAGAAAAACCCTTGAATGAGTAGGTGTGTCCAAACTTTTGACTGGTGCTTTATGTAAAGTATATGCATTTTTGTTTTTTTTTAAATGCATTTAATTTCTAAGCCTGTTTTTACTTTGACATTATGGGGTATTGTGTGAAGATTGATCAGTAAAAAAATAAAATAAAAAAAAGATCAGTTTTGAAATTTTTTAAAAATCAATTTTAGAATAAAGCTGTAATGTAAACAAAATGTGCAAAATAATTCAGTTGTCTGAATACTTTCCAAATGCGTGTGTATATGTATTATTGTGGCTAGTGTAGGTAACTCTAGTTGGCTGTACCTGCACCAAAACTGCTTCATTCTTCTTCCTTTATCATGTTCACATCTTTTTAAATAGTCAAACAACATGTTTTCAGCACTTTGTTGTTGTTGCCATGACTGATTAACTTGTTTTCTCTCTCTCCAGCTCTCTCTCTCTCCAGCTCTCTGCAGTCATTTTAAAGAGATGGGGGAGAGAGAGAGAGATGGTGGAGAGAGAGAGATGGTGGAGAGAGAGAGAGCTCTCCAGCTCTCTCTCTCCCCATCTCTCTCTCTCCCCCCATCTCTCTCTCTCTCCCTCTCTCTCCCCATCTCTCTCTCTCCCCATCTCTCTATGTCTCTCTCTCTGTCTCTCTCTCCATCTCTCTCAGAGAGACTGCCTGACTCTGTGAGGGGAAATGGTCCCTGGTCTCTCTCTGGTCTCTCTCTGGTCTCTCTCTGGTCTCTCCCTGGTCTCTCTCTGGTCTCTCTCTGGTCTCTCTCTGGTCTCTCCCTGGTCTCTCTCTGTCTCTCTCTCCATCTCTCTCAGAGAGACTGCCTGACTCTGTGAGGGGAAATGGTCCCTGGTCTCTCTCTGGTCTCTCTCTGGTCTCTCCCTGGTCTCTCTCTGGTCTCTCCCTGGTCTCTCTCTGGTCTCTCTCTGGTCTCTCTCTGGTCTCTCTCTGGTCTCTCCCTGGTCTCTCCCTGGTCTCTCTCTGGTCTCTCTCTGGTCTCTCTCTGGTCTCTCTCTGGTCTCTCTCTGGCCTCTCTCTGGCCTCTCTCTGGCCTCTCCCTGGCCTCTCCCTGGCCTCTCCCTGGTCTCTCCCTGGTCTCTCCCTGGCCTCTCCCTTGTCTCTCTCTGGCCTCTCCCTGGCCTCTCCCTGGCCTCTCCCTGGCCTCTCCCTGGCCTCTCTCCCTGGTTCTATGATATAAGCATAAAGTTTATGACTGCCTGACTCTGTGAGGGGGAATGGTTAGGAATAGCCCTACATGCTGTTATCTGGTCCTGGGGTGTTTCTCATTCACACAGCCCTTTTACTTCTCTCTATTCGGGTCATACTGCCTAATTTAAAAGATTGGTTTCTTCAGACAGGAAGTCAATTATGCACCTATTCTCCCCTCTCCTCCTTTTCCATCGTTGTTACCCTGTTGTCATTGTGTTTTAAAGCCGTCGTGACGTGTTGCCTCTCTGTTCTTCTGGTGTCTCGTCTCGTCTTGGTAATGAGACGTTTTGTGTCTCCTCTAACATCCGCCGAACTCTCAAACTCTCCGCTCTGAACACTCGACTCATTTTCCCTTGTGTGAGGAGTCAGGCTCTTCTTTGATTCCGGTTCTTTCTCTCCTGCTTTCCGTTCTCAGCATTCATTCAGTAGCGCCGTACGTACATTCAGAGAGCCCCGTGTGAGTCTGAAACTGGTCTTCTTTTCCGGCAGTAGTTCTGTTAGAGGTAATTTTGCACTCACTCCAAACAGTGTTCCCTCACTAATACTACTGTAAGGGCCCTTAAAGTCCAGGTAGTATGTATGTAGTTGGTGCTGTATGTTAACTAACTAACTAACTAACTAACTAACTAACTATTAATTAACTGACGGAAAGGCCCGAACTCAAGATCGTAATTTTGATGACTCACACTTTTTTTATATTTTTTTTATAGAATATAAACATCTCATTTCATTAATTACATGTGTAAAAATGTATTTGAGTGAACATTATCAAGCAAGCAGCAGATGAAACTTAAAGTGAATTATTTTCTCCGTCTTGTGATTATCGCTGGCCAGCTGGCTAGGTTTAGGATACAAGATCATACCAGTGACAAACTTGGCTATGTTATCGACATACGCAAACATCTAGCTCACTTATTTTGACAGCTAGCAAGAAATAGCCACAAAATGAATTCAGAAATGGAGGAAGGGGATATCAAGCTGACCAGATGACAACCTTGATCCTAAGATCAAAAATTAAACTTTGATCAAAAAAATCTGCAATCTGCCCCTCTAAGGAGAACCTGGCCTTTTTAGTTGTTGTCCGTAAATGCCAACAGATTCACAATCTAATACATGGCCAAAGAGTCACATTTCGGTTTAGCCTGCCTGCCAGCCACGCACACACAAACACAGTTTTGTCCCCAGCCAAACATTGACCTCCGTCGTGACCAAAATGACTTATTTCCCCGTAGTACAAGCCTATCTCTAGGACATGTGTCAGTCATTCTACGGAGGGCTTTCAGGTTTTCTCTCTCTTCCTCTGTACGTGATTGATGAATTAAGGTCACTGACTCACTGTCTTAATATAAAAGGAAAAACCTGCGGACACCTTTTTTTTTTTGGCTCTTGAGTGGCGAAGCCGTCTAAGGCACTGCATGTCAGTGCAAGAAGCGTCCACTACAGACCCTGGTTCGATTCCAGGCTGTATCACTACCGGCCGTGATTGGGCGGTGCACAATTGGGCCAACGTCATCCGGGCTGTCATTGTACATTTTGTTTTTAACTGACTTGCCGAGTTAAAACATGATATATATATATATATATATATATAAATAAATAAATAAATAAATAAATATGCCCTCAATGGAATGAGTGGCACTTCTGCTCTAGTACCACAGCACCAACAGTTAGCTACCGGAAGCTACTGACAAACATGGTTACTTTAGAGTTAGTCAGTGTTATTTAGATGGCAGATGTGAGCTAAATGCGGTAGCTCTGTAGCTAGTTAACGTTAGCATAGAGGTAGTAAGTTGGCTCTTTAACGTACCTGGTGAAGCCCTGATCATGCTCTCTCTGCTGCTGATCGTTGTGGTACTTTATGTCTGTGTTGTTGGTCGGGATCCACTGCAGCCTTACTTCCATTGTTGACAGGATGAAATGTGCCCTGACTAGCAGAATTTTGACCACTTCATTCTCATAAATGCATCCCACATTTAGTGTTTCATTTCATACCCCATAATGACAAAGAAAAATGTATTATAAAAAAAAAAATATATATATATATATATATATGTATATATATATATATACACTGCTCAAAAAAATAAAGGGAACACTTAAACAACACATCCTAGATCTGAATGAAAGAAATAATCTTATTAAATACTTTTTTCTTTACATAGTTGAATGTGCTGACAACAAAATCACACAAAAATAATCAATGGAAATCCAATTTATCAACCCATGGAGGTCTGGATTTGGAGTCACACTCAAAATTAAAGTGGAAAACCACACTACAGGCTGATCCAACTTTGATGTAATGTCCTTAAAACAAGTCAAAATGAGGCTCAGTAGTGTGTGTGGCCTCCACGTGCCTGTATGACCTCCCTACAACGCTTGGGCATGCTCCTGATGAGGTGGCGGATGGTCTCCTGAGGGATCTCCTCCCAGACCTGGACTAAAGCATCCGCCAACTCCTGGACAGTCTGTGGTGCAACGTGGCGTTGGTGGATGGAGCGAGACATGATGTCCCAGATGTGCTCAATTGGATTCAGGTCTGGGGAACGGGCGGGCCAGTCCATAGCATCAATGTCTTCCTCTTACAGGAACTGCTGACACACTCCAGCCACATGAGGTCTAGCATTGTCTTGCATTAGGAGGAACCCAGGGCCAACCGCACCAGCATATGGTCTCACAAGGGGTCTGAGGATCTCATCTCGGTACCTAATGGCAGTCAGGCTACCTCTGGCGAGCACATGGAGGGCTGTGCGGCCCCCCAAGGAAATGCCACCCCACACCATAACTGACCCACCGCCAAACCAGTCATGCTGGAGGATGTTGCAGGCAGCAGAACGTTCTCCACGGCGTCTCCAGACTCTGTCACGTCTGTCACGTGCTCAGTGTGAACCTGCTTTCATCTGTGAAGAGCACAGGGCGCCAGTGGCGAATTTGCCAATCTTGGTGTTCTCTGGCAAATGCCAAACGTTCTGCACGGTGTTGGGCTGTAAGCACAACCCCCACCTGTGGACGTCGGGCCCTCATACCACCCTCATGGAGTCTGTTTCTGACCGTTTGAGCAGACACATGCACATTTGTGGCCTGCTGGAGGTCATTTTGCAGGGCTCTGGCAGTGCTCCTCCTGCTCCTCCTTGCACAAAGGCGGAGGTAGCGGTCCTGCTGCTGGGTTGTTGCCCTCCTACGGCCTCCTCCACGTCTCCTGATGTACTGGCCTGTCTCCTGGTAGCGCCTCCATGCTCTGGACACTACGCTGACAGACACAGCAAACCTTCTTGCCACAGCTCGCATTGATGTGCCATCCTGGATGAGCTGCACTACCTGAGCCACTTGTATGGGTTGTAGACTCCGTCTCATGCTACCACTAGAGTGAAAGCACCGCCAGCATTCAAAAGTGACCAAAACATCAGCCAGGAAGCATAGGAACTGAGAAGTGGTCTATGGTCACCACCTGCAGAACCACTCCTTTATTGGGGGTGTCTTGCTAATTGCCTATAATTTCCACCTGTTGTCTATTCCATTTGCACAACAGCATGTGAAATTTATTGTCAATCAGTGTTGCTTCCTAAGTGGACAGTTTGATTTCACAGAAGTGTGATTGACTTGGAGTTACATTGTGTTGTTTAAGTGTTCCCTTTATTTTTTGAGCAGTATATATATATATTTTTTTTTTCAGAACATATTACATTTACATAAGTATTCAGACCCTTTTATTCAGTACTTTGTTGAAGCACCGTTGGCAGTGATTACAGCCTTGAGTCTTCTTGGGTTGGACGCTACAAGCTTGGCACACCTGTATTTGGGGAGTTTCTCCCATTCTTCTCTGCAGATCCTCTCAAGCTCTGTCAGGTTGGATGGGGAGTGTCGCTGCACAGCTATTTTCAGGTCTCTCCAGAGATGTTCAAGTCCGGACTCTGGCTGCGCCACTCAATGACATTCAGAAACTTGCCCTGAAGTCACTCCTGCATTGTCTTGGCTGTGTGCTTAGGGTCATTGTCCTGTTAGCTGAACCTTCGCCCCAGTCTGAGGTCCTGAGCGCTCTGGAGCTGGTTTTCTTCAAGTATCTCTTTGTACATTCCTCCGTTCATCTTTCCCTCGATCCTGAATAGTCTCCCAGTCCCTGGCGCTGAAAAACATCCCCACAGCATGATGCTGCCACCACCATGCTTCACCGTAGGGATGGTGCCAGGTTTCCTCCAGACGTGACGCTTGACATTCAGGCGAAAGAGTTCAATCTTGGTTTCATCAGACCAGAGAATTGTCTTTCATGGTCTGAGAGTCTTTAGGTGCCTTTTGGCAAACTCCAAGTGGGCTGTCATGCATTTTACCGAGGAGTGGCTTCCATCTGGCCACTCTACCATAAAGGCCTGATTGGTGGAGTGCTGCAGAGATGGTTGTCCTTCTGGAAGGTTCTCCCATCTCCACAGACGAACTCTGGAGGTCTGTCAGAGTGACCATCAGGTTGTTGGTCACCTCCCTGAGCTAGGCGCTTCTCCTCCGATTGCTCAATTTGGCCAGGTGGCCAGCTCTAGGAAGAGACTTGGTGGTTCCAAACTTCTTCCATTGAAGAATGATGGAGGCCACTGTGTTCTTGGGGACCTTCAATGCTGCAGAAATAGTTTGGTACCTTTCCCCAGATCTGTACCTCAACACAATCCTGTCTCGGAGCTCTACAGACAATTCCTTCGACCTCATGGCTTGGTTTTGGCTCTGACATGCACTGTCAACTGTGGGACCTTATATAGACAGCTGTGCGCCTTTCCAAATCATGTCCAATCAATTGAATTTACCACAGGTGGACTCCAAGTTGTAGAAACATCTCAAGGATGATCAATGGAAACAGGATGCACCTGAGCTCAATTTTGAGTCTCATAGAAAAGGGTCTGAATACTTATAAAAATAAGGTATTTCTGTTTTTTTTATTTAATACAGTTGCAAAAAAGTATACATTTTAAGCAGGGGTGGGCAACTCCAGTCCTCAGGGGCCTGATTGGTATCACCCTTTCCCCCCATCAATAGCAAACACAGCTGATTAATCAAATTGCATTCTTAACTGAAGATCATGATTAGGTAATTGTTGGAGTCAGGTGTGTTAGCTGGGGACCTGGGGCAAAACTGTGACACATTTAGATGTCTGTAATAGAATAAAACGTTGCAAAAAATGAACGTAGACATTAATAAAATGTATTTCTATAGCTTCCAAAATATATATATTTTTTTGCAATGGTGGAGGAGTTCCAAAATGGAGGCCCTGTGTGTTCAACACAATAGTGGGGGAATTCCAAAATGGAGGCCCTGTGTGTTCAACACAATAGTGGGGGAATTCCAAAATGGAGGCCCTGTGTGTTCAACACAATAGTGGGGGAATTCCAAAATGGAGGCCCTGTGTGTTCAACACAATAGTGGGGGAATTCCAAAATGGAGGCCCTGTGTGTTCAACACAATAGTGGGGGAATTCCAAAATGGAGGCCCTGTGTGTTCAACACAATGGTGGGGGAATTCCAAGATGGAGGCCCTGTGTGTTCAACACAATGGTGGGGGAATTCCAAGATGGAGGCCCTGGTGGGTTCAACACAACTGTCATCTAGAGTACATATATAAATGATTGCCTCCATCCCTCCACCTTGGGGCTTTGGAGCCTCTAATTTGAAACACAATTTCTGTGGGCAGGATGAGGTTGGTCCAAATGAAAACTTTGCATTAAGTTTCACTGCCAGTTATATTTAAGACAGAGTACATCTGCATTACCATGAGCAGGGTCTGGATTCAATCAAGGACTTGTATCAACCATGTCCACCCTGAAATATGAGTGCTTTTACAGGATTGCCGAGGGAGGCTAGTATCCATTTTACTCTCTCGTCAGCAGGTTAATCATGTGACTGTAGGTCCAGCAGGTTAATAATGTGACTGTAGGTCCAGCAGGTTAATAACGTGACTGTAGATCCAGCAGGTTAATAACGTGACTGTAGATCCAGCAGGTTAATAACGTGACTGTAGGTCCAGCAGGTTAATCATGTGACTGTAGGTCCAGCAGGTTAATCACGTGACTGTAGATCCAGCAGGTTAATAATGTGACTGTAGATCCAGCAGGTTAATCACGTGACTAGATCCAGCAGGTTAATAATGTGACTGTAGATCCAGCAGGTTAATCATGTGCCTGTAGTTCCAGCAGGTTAATAACGTGACTGTAGGTCCAGCAGGTTAATCATGTGACTGTAGGTCCAGCAGGTTAATCATGTGACTGTAGGTCCAGCAGGTTAATAACGTGACTGTAGGTCCAGCAGGTTAATCATGTGACTGTAGGTCCAGCAGGTTAATCATGTGACTGTAGGTCCAGCAGGTTAATCACGTGACTGTAGGTCCAGCAGGTTAATCACGTGACTGTAGGTCCAGCAGGTTAATCACGTGACTGTAGGTCCAGCAGGTTAATCACGTGACTGTAGGTCCAGCAGGTTAATCACGTGACTGTAGGTCCAGCAGGTTAATCACGTGACTGTAGGTCCAGCAGGTTAATCACGTGACTGTAGGTCCAGCAGGTTAATAACGTGACTGTAGGTCCAGCAGGTTAATAATGTGACTGTAGGTCCAGCAGGTTAATAATGTGACTGTAGGTCCAGCAGGTTAATCATGTGACTGTAGGTCCAGCAGGTTAATAACGTGACTGTAGGTCCAGCAGGTTAATAACGTGACTGTAGATCCAGCAGGTTAATCATGTGACTGTAGGTCCAGCAGGTTAATCATGTGACTGTAGGTCCAGCAGGTTAATAACGTGACTGTAGGTCCAGCAGGTTAATAACGTGACTGTAGATCCAGCAGGTTAATCACGTGACTGTAGGTCCAGCAGGTTAATCACGTGACTGTAGGTCCAGCAGGTTAATCACGTGACTGTAGGTCCAGCAGGTTAATCATGTGACTGTAGGTCCAGCAGGTTAATAACGTGACTGTAGGTCCAGCAGGTTAATAACGTGACTGTAGATCCAGCAGGTTAATCATGTGACTGTAGGTCCAGCAGGTTAATAACGTGACTGTAGGTCCAGCAGGTTAATAACGTGACTGTAGATCCAGCAGGTTAATCATGTGACTGTAGGTCCAGCAGGTTAATAACGTGACTGTAGGTCCAGCAGGTTAATAACGTGACTGTAGATCCAGCAGGTTAATCACGTGACTGTAGGTCCATATTCGTAACACAAATGGGCAATTCCACGGTAACTGAATTTCACTGTGACTCAGATTTTTCACTTTTAAAATGTATGCCAAAAACAACATTGATTTAAAATGTTAACAAACCATACAACTGCAAGCACAAGGACTAGTCTAATTTTAAACAATCTGCAACATATTACAAAAACACATTTATTGGAACAACAGATGCAAAGGAATTTCTGTAAAATCTCTCTCCGCTTTTTATTTGTATGTTTTTATCTGCTCTGAATGAGGGATGGGCACAGATATTTGAATACCCACATGGATGTTGGTACTTGATTACTTGCAAGAGTATTATATATATTTATTTTTTTAAAGGCTTATTTTCATGAAAAGTCCAATTGCCTTTGACAATTGTTACATACAAGGATGTACCACAACATTAGACATGCTTTATGTGCGCCCCATGAAGACGTACTGGTATCAGTAAAAACACAAACTAATTGGTAGGTCTTTTAAAATATATATATATATATATATATATATATATATATATTATATATTTTTTTTTTTAATTTTTAAATTTCACCTTTATTTCACCTTTATTTAACCAGGTAGGCCAGTTGAGAACAAGTTCTCATTTACAACTGCAACCTGGCCAAGATAAAGCAAAACAGTGTGACAAAAACAACAACACAGAGTTACACATGGGATAAACAAACGTACAGTCAATAACACAATAGAGAAGTCTATATACAGGGTGTGCAAATGGAGAAGAGTAGGGAGGTAAGGCAATAAATAGGCCATAGAGGTGAAATAATTAGTAAAGGGGCTATCTTTACTTGTTACTTTTATGAACTTTCATCAAACAGGCTGGTGGTGTAACTGGGTTGGGACTGTTTTCCTGGCACGAGTTAGGTCCCTTGATACCAATTGAGCAACGTTGGAATGGCATACCTTGTAGAATCCATACCCCGAAGAACTCAGGCTGTTCTGGAGGTAAAGGGGGGGGGGGGGGGGGGGTTCCGACATGGCACTAGATGAGTGTATGTTGCTATATTCGTCTTGACCTTTCGTCTTGACCTTTTATCCTTGCATTTATCTGTGTGAGGCTACCAGGTGGATAAATGTCAGTCACAGTCAATTGAATTCAGGCTTTTAGGCTCAAACAGACTTAACCTTCAGATGGATTAAGGGCCATGGATCAACTGGAGTCCATCACCAACCTCACGTTTCACATTAAACCAGTTTCTTTTTTTAAAACTTTTTTTTACTACGTCTTCCTATTAACAGAGAACAGATGAGGGATTTCACAGATTAGCCTTGTAGCATGTCATTTTAGTAATTAGTAGCAAAGGTCAGGCTCATTATAAAGGTGACCCCCCCCCCCCCCCACACACACACACCTAGCCTCGTTGATACCTGACTAGGCTACTTCCTAATCCCAGTCCAGGGCTGCGTTCACTATCTTTTTTTTAATGTTCTGGAATGTTCCATCGCTGTACCAGTTGAAAAATGGGGCGGGGTTGGGGAACGCTGTCAACATACCTTCTTTCTTTTTTTTGTTTTGTTTAAATACGTCATTCAGTGCTTCAATCTACACCCACCAAACGGAAGCAAACCTCAGTCTGTTCAAGAACATTTTTGAGAAACGTGTCATTCGGTATAAATTGTTTCCGCAACGTAGAAAACGTTCAAGCCAACTGAACGTACCTCAGATCTCCCTCCTGATCTGGGCCTGCGTTCATGTCTCGACAGGATACAGCTGGCCCTACCCTGCTGTGTAAATTCTTGTTAACCTGCTACGAAAAGTCAAATTTTGACGGAAGAAGTTGTATCCCTTCTAGACAACCCTGGCCTGCTGATATCGTTCAACGGATGTTCAGTTGTTCTGCCGCAGCAATCGACTTTCTCTTTCTCTTCCTCTTTCTCTCTCTGTGTGTGTGTGTGTGTGTGTGTGTGTGTGTGTGTGTGTGTGTGTGTGTGTGTGTGTGTGTGTGTGTGTGTGTGTGTGTGTGTGTGTGTGTGTGTGTGTGTGTGTGTGTGTGATGGAAGACAGCCAGGCAGTAAAAATCTAAATTTTTACCTCTTGTGTTCCTTTCTCTCTCTCTCTCATTAATAAAAAGAAAACACCTGCTTAAACTAAATGGATATGAATGCTGTAAGTGCAGATGATTTTGCATTAGTGTGGAAATGAATATAACTAGGCAGTGATAAACATGTTGATCTTATTACATTATTATAGACACTATGTCCTGGGATTTACTATGGTCTATGTAGAAGAACCCCTTACAGTATTATAGACACTATGACCTGGGATTTACTATGTAGAAGAACCCCTTACAGTATTATAGACACTATGACCTGGGATTTACTATGTAGAAGAACCCCTTACAGTATTATAGACACTATGTCCTGGGATTTACTATGTAGAAGAACCCCTTACAGTATTATAGACACTATGACCTGGGATTTACTATGGTCTATGTAGAAGAACCCCTTACAGTATTATAGACACTATGACCTGGGATTTACTATGTAGAAGAACCCCTTACAGTATTATAGACACTATGACCTGGGATTTACTATGTAGAAGAACCCCTTACAGTATTATAGACACTATGACCTGGGATTTACTATGTAGAAGAACCCCTTACAGTATTATAGACACTATGTCCTGGGATTTACTATGGTCTATGTAGAAGAACCCCTTACAGTATTATAGACACTATGACCTGGGATTTACTATGGTCTATGTAGAAGAACCCCTTACAGTATTATAGACACTATGTCCTGGGATTTACTATGTAGAAGAATCCCTTACAGTATTATAGACACTATGACCTGGGATTTACTATGTAGAAGAACCCCTTACAGTATTATAGACACTATGACCTGGGATTTACTATGGTCTATGTAGAAGAACCCCTTACAGTATTATAGACACTATGTCCTGGGATTTCCTATGGTCTATGTAGAATAACCCCTTACAGTATTATAGACACTATGACCTGGGATTAACTATGTAGAAGAACCCCTTACAGTATTATAGACACTATGACCTGGGATTTACTATGGTCTATGTAGAAGAACCCCTTACAGTATTATAGACACTATGACCTGGGATTTACTATGTAGAAGAACCCCTTACAGTATTATAGACACTATGACCTGGGATTTACTATGTAGAAGAACCCCTTACAGTATTATAGACACTATGACCTGGGATTTACTATGGTCTATGTAGAAGAACCCCTTACAGTATTATAGACACTATGACCTGGGATTAACTATGTAGAAGAACCCCTTACAGTATTATAGACACTATGACCTGGGATTTACTATGTAGAAGAACCCCTTACAGTATTATAGACACTATGTCCTGGGATTTACTATGGTCTATGTAGAATAACCCCTTACAGTATTATAGACACTATGACCTGGGATTTACTATGGTCTATGTAGAAGAACCCCTTACAGTATTATAGACACTATGTCCTGGGATTTACTATGGTCTATGTAGAAGAACCCCTTACAGTATTATAGACACTATGTCCTGGGATTTACTATGATCTATGTAGAAGAACCCCTTACAGTATTATAGACACTATGTCCTGGGATTTACTATGGTCTATGTAGAAGAACCCCTTACAGTATTATAGACACTATGACCTGGGATTTACTATGGTCTATGTAGAAGAACCCCTTACAGTATTATAGACACTATGTCCTGGGATTTACTATGGTCTATGTAGAAGAACCCCTTACAGTATTATAGACACTATGACCTGGGATTTACTATGGTCTATGTAGAAGAACCCCTTACAGTATTATAGACACTATGACCTGGGATTTACTATGTAGAAGAACCCTTACAGTATTATAGACACTATGTCCTGGGATTTACTATGGTCTATGTAGAAGAACCCCTTACAGTATTATAGACACTATGACCTGGGATTTACTATGTAGAAGAACCCCTTACAGTATTATAGACACTATGTCCTGGGATTTACTATGTAGAAGAACCCCTTACAGTATTATAGACACTATGACCTGGGATTTACTATGGTCTATGTAGAAGAACCCCTTACAGTATTATAGACACTATGTCCTGGGATTTACTATGTAGAAGAACCCCTTAGAGTATTATAGACACTATGACCTGGGATTTACTATGGTCTATGTAGAAGAACCCTTACAGTATTATAGACACTATGACCTGGGATTTACTATGTAGAAGAACCCCTTACAGTATTATAGACACTATGTCCTGGGATTTACTATGGTCTATGTAGAAGAACCCCTTACAGTATTATAGACACTATTTCCTGGGATTTACTATGGTCTATGTAGAAGAACCCCTTACAGTATTATAGACACTATGACCTGGGATTTACTATGGTCTTCTATGTAGAAGAACCCCTTACAGTATTATAGACACTATGTCCTGGGATTTACTATGTAGAAGAACCCCTTACAGTATTATAGACACTATGTCCTGGGATTTACTATGGTCTATGTAGAAGAACCCCTTACAGTATTATAGACACTATGTCCTGGGATTTACTATGGTCTATGTAGAAGAACCCTTACAGTATTATAGACACTATTTCCTGGGATTTACTATGTAGAAGAACCCCTTACAGTATTATAGACACTATGTCCTGGGATTTACTATGATCTATGTAGAAGAACCCCTTACAGTATTATAGACACTATGTCCTGGGATTTACTATGGTCTATGTAGAAGAACCCTTACAGTATTATAGACACTATGACCTGGGATTTACTATGGTCTATGTAGAAGAACCCCTTACAGTATTATAGACACTATGTCCTGGGATTTACTATGGTCTATGTAGAAGAACCCCTTACAGTATTATAGACACTATGTCCTGGGATTTACTATGTAGAAGAACCCCTTACCTTCTAATGTCTCTCGTGTGACTTGTGAGCAGCATATTACACGAGCATGTTCATGAGACTCAGCTTTTCATAGATACAATGGTTTGAGCTAAAAACTAAACGGGACTCCTACAGACAGTTTGGCTAGATGGGTGCATCGTTTCTTAAATCAGTCATTGTAATTTGTTTTTAGCTAGTCTGGTAGAATGAGGGTTGAGAAGTGGAGGAGAAGAGAAGTGCTGCAGGGTGAATGCCTTGGTAGGCTGTTTTACATAGCGTTACAGTTTCCTCTCGGTGATGTACTCGACGTACTGCTGCTACAGTCTGCCGACACAGAGGTGCGACATTTCCACTGGCTGGTGTCTCAGCTCTCTCCCACTCAGCCAGCCACTATGTCACTGTTAGCCGCTGCTCTTTCCGCTCATCCCTCCCAGCCCTATGCCACTTCCCATCTTTGCCACGCCGAGAATATATTTTTTTTGCTTTCGTAGGCCATCGGCACGGGCAAATAAAGATAGCTGCTAGCTCCTCTCCTGCTCGTTAGCTGTTCCTTCTCAAATAAAGCTAGCTGCTAGCTCCTCTCCTGCTCGTTAGCTGTTCCTTCTCAAATAAAGCTAGCTGCTAGCTCCTCTCCTGCTCGTTAGCTGTTCCTTCTCAAATAAAGCTAGCTGCTAGCTCCTCTCCTGCTCGTTAGCTGTTCCTTATCAAGTCAGTGGCGGCCATTTAAAAATAAATAAAAAATAGCCGTGTATTAATGAGCTCTAATTGAGAATGGGCAATTTGCATGGTCATTGTGAATCTAACAAAGACACTCGTATATTGTATTGTCATTGAGCTGTTGCAACATGGTTCTATTTAGAACCCAGGCAGATGGTTTGTGCGGTGTCTTTGTTAGGGCTGTCGTTCCATGTCATTTCATCAGATGGCACTCATAGGACTTCATGTTACACAATACATGTATGTTTTGCTCGAGAAAGTTCATATATATATCCAAAAAAAACATTTTACATTGGCGTGTAATGTTCAGAAATGTTTTGCCTCCCAAAACTTCCGGTGAATGAGCACATCAATTTACAGAAATACTCATCATAAACGTTGATAAAATATTCAACAGTTATTGAAAGAATTATAGATACACTTCTCCTTAATGCAACCGCTGTGTCAGATTTCAAAAAAGCTTTACGGCGAAAGCAAATTTTGCAATAATCTGAGTACAGCGCTCAGATATCAAAACAAGCCTTACAGATACCCGCCATGTTGTGGAGTCAACAAAACTCAGAAATAATATTATAAATATTCACTTACCTTTGATGATCTTCATCAGAATGCACTCCCAGGAATCCCAGGTCCACAATGAATGTTTGTTTTGTTCGATAAAGTCCATTTATGTCCAAATACCTCCTTTTGTTCGCGCGTTCAGTACACTACTCCAAATGCAGGAAGCGCACGCAAATGTCACGATGAAAAGTAAAAAAAAGTTATATTTACGTTCGTAGAAATATGTCAAACGATGTATAGCATCAATCTTTAGGACGTTTTTAACATAAATCTTCAGTAATATTCCAACCGGACAATTCCAATGTCTTCAGAAAAGAAAAGGAACACAGCTAACTCTCACGTCAGTGCGCCCCTCTGAGCTCATGTCATTTTCTCACTCATCAACTTCCAGGCCCTCTTGTTCGCTCCATATTCACAGTAGAAGCATGAAACAATGTTCTAAAGACTGTTGACATCGAGTGGAAGCCGTAGGAAGTGCGAAATGAACCACAAGTCACTGTATACTGGATAGGGAATCACTTGAAAAACTACAAACCTCAGATTTCCACTCTTCCTGGTTGGATTTTTCTCAGGTTTTTGCCTGCCATATGAGTTTTGTTATACTCACAGATATCATTCAAACAGTTTTAGAAACCTCAGTGTTTGCTATCCAAATCTACTAATAATATGCATATCCTACCTTATGAGCCTGAGTAGCAGGCAGTTTAATTTGGGCACGCCTTTCATCCGGACGTCAAAATACTGCCCCCTACCCTAGAGAAGTTTAAAAAAAGAAGTGAAACGACCCAGGGGGTATTTATAACTGGGCTTCTCTCTCCGGTGCTGAGTTCTTATCAACCCTCCTGGCTCTGCATCGCCGGCTCCCTCTGAACCCACTAACGGATGCATTCATGCTATGCCTAAGGACCAACGATCTCCCTCTTCTTTCCCCCCTTCTCTCCCTCTTATCTCCCCCTTCTCTCTCCCTCTTCTCTCTCCCCCTTCTCTCCCCCTTCTCTCCCTCTTCTCTCTCCCCCTTCTCTCCCTCTTCTCTCCCTCTTCTCTCCATCTTCTCTCCCTCTTCTCTCCCTCTTCTCTCCCTCTTCTCTCCCTCTTCTCTCCCTCTTCTCTCCCTCTTCTCTCCCTCTTCTCTCCCTCTTCTCTCCCTCTTCTCTCCCTCTTCTCTCTCCCCCTTCTCTCCCTCTTCTCTCCCTCTTCTCTCCCTCTTCTCCCCCTCTTCTCTCCCCCTTCTCTCCCTCTTCTCTCTCCCCGTTCTCTCCCTTCTCTCCCCCTTCTCTCCCTCTTCTCTCCCTCTTCTCTCCCCCTTCTCTCCCTCTTCTCTCTCCCCCTTCTCTCCCTCTTCTCTCCCTCTTCTCTCCCTCTTCTCTCCCCCTTCTCTCCCTCTTCTCTCCCTCTTCTCTCCATCTTCTCTCCCTCTTCTCTCCATCTTCTCTCCCTCTTCTCTCCCTCTTCTCTCCCTCTTCTCTCCCCCTTCTCTCTCCCCCTTCTCTCCCTCTTCTCTCCCCCTTCTCTCCCTCTTCTCTCCCTCTTCTCTCCCTCTTCTCTCTTCTCTTATTCAATGTAACTTTGTTGTTGGAAATGTGAAAAAAAAAAACTACAAAAACCAACAAAGCGAATTAAACAAAAAACAATCAGACATTAATAGACACTATGACCTGGGATTTACTATGTAGAAGAACCCCTTACAGTATTATAGACACTATGTCCTGGGATTTACTATGTAGAAGAACCCCTTACAGTATTATAGACACTATGTCCTGGGATTTACTATGGTCTATGTAGAAGAACCCCTTACAGTATTATAGACACTATGACCTGGGATTTACTATGTAGAAGAACCCCTTACAGTATTATAGACACTATGACCTGGGATTTACTATGTAGAAGAACCCCTTACAGTATTATAGACACTATGACCTGGGATTTACTATGGTCTATGTAGAAGAACCCCTTACAGTATTATAGACACTATGTCCTGGGATTTACTATGTAGAAGAACCCCTTACAGTATTATAGACACTATGACCTGGGATTTACTATGTAGAAGAACCCCTTACAGTATTATAGACACTATGTCCTGGGATTTACTATGTAGAAGAACCCCTTACAGTATTATAGACACTATGACCTGGGATTTACTATGGTCTATGTAGAAGAACCCCTTACAGTATTATAGACACTATGACCTGGGATTTACTATGGTCTATGTAGAAGAACCCCTTACAGTATTATAGACACTATGACCTGGGATTAACTATGTTCTATGTAGAATAACCCCTTACAGTATTATAGACACTATGACCTGGGATTTACTATGTAGAAGAACCCCTTACAGTATTATAGACACTATGACCTGGGATTAACTATGTTCTATGTAGAATAACCCCTTACAGTATTATAGACACTATGACCTGGGATTTACTATGGTCTATGTAGAAGAACCCCTTACAGTATTATAGACACTATGACCTGGGATTTACTATGTAGAAGAACCCCTTACAGTATTATAGACACTATGACCTGGGATTAACTATGTAGAAGAACCCCTTACAGTATTGTAGACACTATGACCTGCGATTTACTATGTTCTATGTAGAATAACCCCTTACAGTATTATAGACACTATGACCTGGGATTAACTATGTAGAAGAACCCCTTACAGTATTATAGACACTATGACCTGGGATTAACTATGTAGAAGAACCCCTTACAGTATTATAGACACTATGACCTGGGATTTACTATGTAGAAGAACCCCTTACAGTATTATAGACACTATGACCTGGGATTTACTATGTAGAAGAACCCCTTACAGTATTATAGACACTATGACCTGGGATTTACTATGTATAAGAACCCCTTACAGTATTATAGACACTATGACCTGGGATTTACTATGTAGAAGAACCCCTTACAGTATTATAGACACTATGACCTGGGATTTACTATGTAGAAGAACCCCTTACAGTATTATAGACACTATGACCTGGGATTAACTATGGTCTATGTAGAAGAACCCCTTATAGTATTATAGACACTATGACCTGGGATTTACTATGTAGAAGAACCCCTTACAGTATTATAGACACTATGTCCTGGGATTTACTATGGTCTATGTAGAAGAACCCCTTATAGTATTATAGACACTATGTCCTGGGATTTACTATGGTCTATGTAGAAGAACCCCTTACAGTATTATAGACACTATGACCTGGGATTTACTATGGTCTATGTAGAAGAACCCCTTACAGTATTATAGACACTATGACCTGGGATTTACTATGTAGAAGAACCCCTTACAGTATTATAGACACTATGACCTGGGATTTACTATGTAGAAGAACCCCTTACAGTATTATAGACACTATGACCTGGGATTTACTATGGTCTATGTAGAAGAACCCCTTACAGTATTATAGACACTATGACCTGGGATTTACTATGGTCTATGTAGAAGAACCCCTTACAGTATTATAGACACTATGACCTGGGATTTACTATGGTCTATGTAGAAGAACCCCTTACAGTATTATAGACACTATGACCTGGGATTCACTATGTAGAAGAACCCCTTACAGTATTATAGACACTATGACCTGGGATTTACTATGGTCTATGTAGAAGAACCCCTTACAGTATTATAGACACTATGACCTGGGATTCACTATGTAGAAGAACCCCTTACAGTATTATAGACACTATGACCTGGGATTTACTATGTAGAAGAACCCCTTACAGTATTATAGACACTATGTCCTGGGATTAACTATGTAGAAGAACCCCTTACAGTATTATAGACACTATGACCTGGGATTTACTATGGTCTATGTAGAAGAACCCCTTACAGTATTATAGACACTATGACCTGGGATTTACTATGGTCTATGTAGAAGAACCCCTTACAGTATTATAGACACTATGACCTGGGATTCACTATGTAGAAGAACCCCTTACAGTATTATAGACACTATGTCCTGGGATTAACTATGTAGAAGAACCCCTTACAGTATTATAGACACTATGACCTGGGATTTACTATGGTCTATGTAGAAGAACCCCTTACAGTATTATAGACACTATGACCTGGGATTTACTATGTAGAAGAACCCTTACAGTATTATAGACACTATGTCCTGGGATTTACTATGGTCTATGTAGAAGAACCCCTTACAGTATTATAGACACTATGACCTGGGATTTACTATGGTCTATGTAGAAGAACCCCTTACAGTATTATAGACACTATGACCTGGGATTTACTATGTAGAAGAACCCCTTACAGTATTATAGACACTATGACCTGGGATTAACTATGGTCTATGTAGAAGAACCCCTTACAGTATTATAGACACTATGACCTGGGATTAACTATGTAGAAGAACCCCTTACAGTATTATAGACACTATGACCTGGGATTTACTATGTAGAAGAACCCCTTACAGTATTATAGACACTATGACCTGGGATTTACTATGGTCTATGTAGAAGAACCCCTTACAGTATTATAGACACTATGACCTGGGATTTACTATGGTCTATGTAGAAGAACCACTTACAGTATTATAGACACTATGACCTGGGATTTACTATGTAGAAGAACCCTTACAGTATTATAGACACTATGACCTGGGATTAACTATGTAGAAGAACCCCTTACAGTATTATAGACATTATGACCTGGGATTTACTATGTAGAAGAACCCTTACAGTATTGTAGACACTATGACCTGGGATTTACTATGTAGAAGAACCCCTTACAGTATTATAGACACTATGTCCTGGGATTTACTATGTAGAAGAACCCCTTACAGTATTATAGACACTATGACCTGGGATTTACTATGGTCTATGTAGAAGAACCCCTTACAGTATTATAGACACTATGACCTGGGATTTACTATGTAGAAGAACCCCTTACAGTATTATAGACACTATGACCTGGGATTTACTATGTAGAAGAACCCCTTACAGTATTATAGACACTATGACCTGGGATTTCCTATGGTCTATGTAGAAGAACCCCTTACAGTATTATAGACACTATGACCTGGGATTAACTATGTAGAATAACCCCTTACAGTATTATAGACACTATGTCCTGGGATTTACTATGTAGAATAACCCCTTACAGTATTATAGACACTATGACCTGGGATTTACTATGTAGAAAAACCCTTACAGTATTATAGACACTATGTCCTGGGATTTACTATGGTCTATGTAGAATAACCCCTTACAGTATTATAGACACTATGACCTGGGATTTACTATGTAGAAGAACCCCTTAGAGTATTATAGACACTATGACCTGGGATTTACTATGGTCTATGTAGAAGAACCCCTTACAGTATTATAGACACTATGACCTGGGATTTACTATGTAGAAGAACCCCTTACAGTATTATAGACACTATGACCTGGGATTTACTATGTAGAAGAACCCCTTACAGTATTATAGACACTATGACCTGGGATTAACTATGTAGAAGAACCCCTTACAGTATTATAGACACTATGACCTGGGATTTACTATGTAGAAGAACCCCTTACAGTATTATAGACACTATGACCTGGGATTTACTATGTAGAAGAACCCCTTACAGTATTATAGACACTATGACCTGGGATTTACTATGTAGAAGAACCCCTTACAGTATTATAGACACTATGACCTGGGATTTACTATGGTCTATGTAGAAGAACCCCTTACAGTATTATAGACACTATGACCTGGGATTTACTATGTAGAAGAACCCCTTACAGTATTATAGACACTATGTCCTGGGATTTACTATGTAGAAGAACCCCTTACAGTATTATAGACACTATGACCTGGGATTTACTATGGTCTATGTAGAAGAACCCTTTACAGTATTATAGACACTATGACCTGGGATTTACTATGGTCTATGTAGAAGAACCCCTTACAGTATTATAGACACTATGACCTGGGATTTACTATGTAGAAGAACCCCTTACAGTATTATAGACACTATGACCTGGGATTTACTATGGTCTATGTAGAAGAACCCCTTACAGTATTATAGACACTATGTCCTGGGATTTACTATGTAGAAGAACCCCTTACAGTATTATAGACACTATGACCTGGGATTTACTATGGTCTATGTAGAAGAACCCTTACAGTATTATAGACACTATGACCTGGGATTTACTATGTAGAAGAACCCCTTACAGTATTATAGACACTATGTCCTGGGATTTACTATGTAGAAGAACCCCTTACAGTATTATAGACACTATGACGTGGGATTTACTATGTAGAAGAACCCCTTACAGTATTATAGACACTATGTCCTGGGATTTACTATGTAGAAGAACCCCTTACAGTATTATAGACACTATGACCTGGGATTTACTATATAGAAGACCCCTTACAGTATTATAGACATTATGACCTGGGATTTACTATGGTCTATGTAGAAGAACCCCTTACAGTATTATAGACACTATGTCCTGGGATTTACTATGGTCTATGTAGAAGAACCCCTTACAGTATTATAGACACTATGACCTGGGATTTACTATGGTCTATGTAGAAGAACCCTTACAGTATTATAGACACTATGACCTGGGATTTACTATGTAGAAGAACCCCTTACAGTATTATAGACACTATGTCCTGGGATTTACTATGTAGAAGAACCCCTTACAGTATTATAGACACTATGTCCTGGGATTTACTATGGTCTATGTAGAAGAACCCCTTACAGTATTATAGACACTATGACCTGGGATTTACTATGGTCTATGTAGAAGAACCCTTTACAGTATTATAGACACTATGTCCTGGGATTTACTATGGTCTATGTAGAAGAACCCCTTACAGTATTATAGACACTATGACCTGGGATTTACTATGTAGAAGAACCCCTTACAGTATTATAGACACTATGTCCTGGGATTTACTATGGTCTATGTAGAAGAACCCCTTACAGTATTATAGACACTATGACCTGGGATTTACTATGTAGAAGAACCCTTACAGTATTATAGACACTATGTCCTGGGATTTACTATGGTCTATGTAGAAGAACCCCTTACAGTATTATAGACACTATGACCTGGGATTTACTATGGTCTATGTAGAAGAACCCCTTACAGTATTATAGACACTATGACCTGGGATTTACTATGGTCTATGTAGAAGAACCCCTTACAGTATTATAGACACTATGACCTGGGATTTACTATGGTCTATGTAGAAGAACCCCTTACAGTATTATAGACACTATGACCTGGGATTTACTATGTAGAAGAACCCCTTACAGTATTATAGACACTATGTCCTGGGATTTACTATGTAGAAGAACCCCTTACAGTATTATAGACACTATGTCCTGGGATTTACTATGGTCTATGTAGAAGAACCCCTTACAGTATTATAGACACTATGACCTGGGATTTACTATGGTCTATGTAGAAGAACCCTTTACAGTATTATAGACACTATGTCCTGGGATTTACTATGGTCTATGTAGAAGAACCCCTTACAGTATTATAGACACTATGACCTGGGATTTACTATGTAGAAGAACCCCTTACAGTATTATAGACACTATGTCCTGGGATTTACTATGGTCTATGTAGAAGAACCCCTTACAGTATTATAGACACTATGACCTGGGATTTACTATGTAGAAGAACCCCTTACAGTATTATAGACACTATGTCCTGGGATTTACTATGGTCTATGTAGAAGAACCCCTTACAGTATTATAGACACTATGTCCTGGGATTTACTATGGTCTATGTAGAAGAACCCCTTACAGTATTATAGACACTATGTCCTGGGATTTACTATGGTCTATGTAGAAGAACCCTTACAGACATTAACAGTAAACACACGCTGGATATTTCCTGGGATTTACTATGGTCTATGTAGAAGAACCCTTACAGACATTAACAGTAAACACACACTGGATATTTCAAGAGAATAACAATCAGACATTAACAGTAAACACACACACTGGATATTTCAAGAGAATAACAACATTTTAAAATATTATTTGAGGTAAGAAAATGTAGCATAACATTGTTTAAAATGTTACATAAATATGTTATATTACATTGTTGTTCCTGACTCACTGATTGACCTCGGGGGGGTCACATCTTGCTGCCGTGTGGGTTTTTTTCAGATATAATCAATGTTTGATTTTTTTTCTTCTTCAAATTCTTTGTGGGAACTGTGGGAAATATGTATCTGTAATATGGTCATACATTTGGCAGGAGGTTAGGAAGTGCAGCTCAGTTTCCAGCTCAGTGGGCATATAGCCTGTCTACTCTCAAAGGCCACATCTGCCTTTCGGTAACCTCTCTCAATAGCAATGCTATGCTCACGGAGTCTGTACATTTAGTCATGGATTTTCTTAATTTTTGGTCAGTCACAGTGGTCAGGTATTCTGCCACAGTGTACTCTCTGTTTAGAGCCAAATAGCATTCCATTTTTTACATTTTTTTTTGGTTGATTCTTTCCAGTGTGTCAAATAGTTCTCTTTTTGCTTTTTTGCTTTCTCATAATTCGGTTGGGTCTAATTGTTGGTGACCTGGGGCTCTGTGGAGTCTGTTTTGTGTTTGTGAACACAGTCTCAGTACCAGATGGCTGACTGGACTCCTAACCAGGTTCATCTCTCTGTAGGTGAGGGCTTTGTGGTGGAATGTGGTGGCATCATATCCTTTCTAGGTGGTTGTAGAATTTAAACATCTCTTCTCTGGATGTTAATCCCTAGTGAGTATAGTCCTCATTCTGCTCTGCATGAATTGTTTGTGGTTTTGCATTGGACCCCCAAAACCTCACAGCCATAGCGGTTCAATAATTTTTTTGGCCAGATCCTAATTGGGAAGTTTTATGTTCCTTTTGATTGCTTAGATGGCCCTTCTTGCCTTGTCACTTAGATCGTTCACAGCCTTATGGAAGGGCTAGGTATAGCTATTTTGTGTGTTTTAGGACAACATTATCTAGATGTCATTTTGAATTTGTTGTCCTGGCTACTGGACCATTTCTGGGAGAAAAAAAACAAACATTTTTGTCTAACAGATTCACTGTCAGGGCCTAAGTCTGACAGAATCTGTGCAGAAGATCTAGGTGCTGCTGTAGGTCCTCCTTGGTTGGGGACAGATCTAGGTGTTGCTGTAGGTCCTCCTTGGTTGGGGACAGATCTAGGTGTTGCTGTAGGTCCTCCTTGGTTGGTGACAGATCTAGGTGTTGCTGTAGGTCCTCCTTGGTTGGGGACAGATCTAGGTGCTGCTGTAGGCCCTCCTTGGTTGGGGACAGATCTAGGTGTTGCTGTAGGCCCTCCTTGGTTGGGGACAGATCTAGGTGCTGCTGTAGGTCCTCCTTGGTTGGTGACAGATCTAGGTGTTGCTGTAGGTCCTCCTTGGTTGGGGACAGATCTAGGTGCTGCTGTAGGTCCTCCTTGGTTGGGGACAGATCTAGGTGCTGCTGTAGGTCCTCCTTGGTTGGGGACAGATCTAGGTGCTGCTGTAGGTCCTCCTTGGTTGGGGACAGAAGCACCAGGACATTTGACTTCCCAGTCCAGTAAGATGAGAGATTGAGGGGGGGAGAGGAGACAGGGAGAGAGAGAGACGGGTGCTGCAGACTGTTCTCGTGCCCTCGCCATTTCCTTGATATATATATATTTGTGTATATATATACACACACACACACACAGTATGGTGAAGAGGGTGGGGCTCAAGCTGCATCCCTGTCTCACCCCACGGCCCTGAGGAAAGAAATCTGTGTGTTTATTGCCAATTTTAACCGCACGCTTGTTGTTTGTGTACGTTGATTTTATAATGTCATATGCTTTTCCCCCAGCAACACTTTCCATCAATTTGTTTAGCAGACTCTCGTGCCAAATTGAGTCAAGCTTTTTTTTAAATCAACAAAGCATGAGAAGATTTTGCCTTTTTGTTTTGGTTTGTTTGACATTTTAAGGTGTGCAGGGTGTAATTCTTGGTCTGTCGTATGGTATTTTGGTAAGAAGACAATTTTGACATTTGCTAAGGACATTGTTTTCACAGAGGAAATGTTGGGAGTCTGCTGTTGTTAATACTGAAGAGGATTTTTTTTTTTTCAAAGGTTGTTGTTGACACAGATTTCACTGTAATTATTTGGGGAGAAGTGGTTCATCTCTGTTTTGGATGAATAACTGTTGTTTTGTTTAGAGTTTTTCCAATTTTCCCAGAAGTGGTTAGATTCTATTTAATCTTCAATCAAATTGAGCTGTTTTCTGACTTGCTGTTCATTCTTTTTTTCTTTGTGTATCTCTGTACCCTTTTAGTATTTCACCATAGTGAACATCTGTCAGTCCGTTTCTTGTCTTAATCTCTCTCTCTTCTCTTCTGCTGTTACTGTAGTGACACCGGGCTTTTTTTTTTTTCATAGCGTCTACTTCAAGGCTAGATTAAAGCCAATCAGGGCAACTTTGCTGATGAAAGGTTAAACTCCTCTCAGCGGGGTTCTCTTCAGAATGCAACGAGGGGCCTGTTCCATTTGAAGGGAGAACAAGACTGACTGACTGGATTTGTGAGGAAGAGGGGGAGGAGGGGGAGGAGGGGGGGGAGAGAGAGAGAGGAGGGGGAGAGGAGAGAGAGAGAGAGAGAGAGAGGAGAGAGAGAGAGAGAGAGGGGAGAGGAGAGAGAGGGAGTGGGGGCGAGGAGAGAGAGGGAGTGGGAGGGGGAGAGATGGAGCTCAGCTCTCCTATGCTGTTGGTGTTCCAGAAGGTAAAGTGATGGCTGCTTCCTCAGCTAGGCTATATAAAGGGATGAGAAATCAAGATGTACTATATTTTCTCCACACTTTTTTTTATTGTTCATAAAAAAACAAA
The DNA here is from genome assembly GCF_965601325.2 of Salmo salar. NCBI lineage: Eukaryota > Metazoa > Chordata > Actinopteri > Salmoniformes > Salmonidae > Salmo > Salmo salar. Next base: position 40,282,761 of record NC_138319.1, read on the forward strand.
TCATTTTTTTATCGGAGGTTGTGAGAAGTTATATAGCAAAGAAAGGAAAGAGACGTACAGGGAAATGCTCTTTCCCAACAATGCTGTAATCATCATCAGTAGTAAAACATATTATACTATCAAGTAGAATTAAAATCACACAAGAAAAACACGAGAAAAGTAAGACGGATATATATATTCAGGGTCAGTTCCAGGGTCGGTGCCAATACCATATTGACAATGTGGGATACTTGTGGTATGGGTAGATATGGGGAAGGTGACTAGGCATTAGAATACATGATAAACAGAATAGCATCACCATATATGATGAGTCCTGTGAGTGTGCATAGAGTCGGTGCATAAAAGGGTTAATGCAGATAGTCCGTGTAGCCATATTTATCTGTTCAGCAGTCTTATGTCTTGGCGGTAGAAGCTGTTCAGGAGCCTGTCAGCCTTCTTGCACCGGTACCTGTGCAGCGGCAGAGAGAACAGACTGTGGCTTGGAAGGCTGGAGTCTTTTTTTTGTTTTTTATAAAACAATTTTCCGGCACTTCCTTTCACACCGCCTGATATAGAGGTCCTGGATGGCTGAGAGCTCGGCCCCAGTGATGTACTGGGCTGTCCGCGGTCCCGTGTGGCTCAGTTGGTAGAGCATGGTGTTTGCAAAGGTGTTTGCATGGTGTTTGCAACGCCAGGGTTATGGGTTCGATTCCCACGGGCGACCAATACTGAGAAGAAAAAAAAAAAATGTATGAAATGTATGCCTTCACTACTGGTAAGTCGCTCTGGATAAGAGCGTCTGCTAAAATGACTAAAATGTCAAATGTAAAAAAAAATGTCCGCACCACCCTCTGTAGCGCCACGGGATCAAGGGCGGTGCAGTTGTTGGGCGGTGCAGTTGTTGGGCGGTGCAGTTGCCATACCAAGAAGTGACGCAGCCAGTCAGGATGCTCTCGATGGTGCAGCTGTAGAACTTTTTTCTGGATGTGAGGGCCCATGCCAAATCTTTTCAACCCCCTGAAGGGGAAGAGGCGCTGTCGATTTTGTGTGTGTGTGTATGCGTGTGTGTGTGTGTGTGCGTGTGCGTGTGTGTGTGGACCATTTGAAGTCCTTTATTTATTTTGACATCGAGGAACTTGAAGATGTCTACCTGCTCCACTACTGTCCCGTCAATGAGGAAGGGGGTGTGCTCGCTCCTCGTTTCCTGTGCGGTATGACAGTATTTGGAATAATACAAGTTTTAAATTCTCTTCATGAGTAGTGCGTGACCCTGGAGTGGCAAATCATTCCAATGGGTCTTTTTCTCCATTCTGACAAAAAAAACATCTAGGCTTTTATTTTTTAACCAAATGTTGACTTGTTTTTAAATCAAAACACTTGAGTGGACGGTTGGAATCAGGGAACTGATGTGTTTATTGTAATTCTATAGTTTGAACTTGAATAATAATGGGCACTTTGAGCGTTTTGACGTGACGTTTGACATGACGACGAATGAAAATGCCAGGGAGGGAGTTATTGTGACAGCATAGGAACCAAAGTGTTGGTCAGTGTTTCCTTAAGGGACCGTACAATCTTTGACTGCATTAAATGTTTCTTCATGTAGCCAACATATTCACGCTTCACCTATTCCTCTTGATTTTAGAAGATATTCTTGGATAAACATGCTGATTTTAGGCCTGCACCATCCACTGGTATCAGGCAGTAAGCATTTCACTAATGTCTACTACGCCTGTTGTATTCGGCGCGTGTAATAAATGAAACACAAACAAATAGTGACATTTATAGAACGCTTGTCGGATTTATATTAAGAAGCAAAGTGGAAACGGCATCGTTGTCATCAACATTGTTGCTACATTGACCATGCAGAGACTGAACGCAAGTCTGTCGTTGTCGAGCAACAACGACATGCTCTCCTTAAGTGGCGCCACAGGGCCAGGTCTGTGTGCAACAGTATCTTCTAAATCAAAGAGAAAATCGGCCAAGCATGAATATGTGGGCTACATGAATATAGCTTAGAGAGCATTTAAATGTAGCCAAAGATTATAGTGTCCCCAAGGCAACACTGACCAACACCTTGTTTCTTACCCTGCCACAACTCCTCCCGGGCATTTTCATTCGTCATCATGTCAAAGTTCCCACTATTATCTTCTATCTATAGAATTTCAAATATTCATTATGAAGTCAAATAACAATTGGTTAAAAATAAGGATTAGATTGTTTGCCCATATCGCGCTGCCCTACATGGCAGTGTAATGAGTGCATAAAAAAATAAAATGAAAATGCAAACAATTTATTTTTTTGGTTGAAGTTTAATTGAACTGTATAAAACAATCCGAATGCAGAGAGACCCATTGAAATCACTTAACATGATGAATGTGTTGCCGTCATCACCATTTAGAGCATGTATTATTCAAAAACAACATACTGCCATATCATCAAAACAATTTTTGTTTTTTTTAAATCACCCGATATTTTGGCCATATTGCCCAGCCCTAGATTCTTCTGAAGGCTGCAGTTATATAAAATTACTTAGAATTGCATGAAATTCAATTAGGCTACTAAAAATGGTCAACCATGTGTGGAACTTCTGTAAGCATATCTACTTTACTGCTCTGTGCCACTACTCAAATGCGATGATATGCATGCAATGCTTTTATTATACTGTAGCCAGCTTGCCAACAATTTGTGATGAGTGAGTGTGTTTCAAAAATAAATAGAATGATAATTATCTACAGAGGCAGTATGTTATGCATTTCGAGAGATTAATTATGAAAGTCATATTTTTTTTTTCAAGGGGGAGGTTGCCCCTTTTTAGTTTTGAGCACCTGCACCCTTAAAGGTCTGTGTACGACCCTGACAGAAGGGGGACTAAGCACACACCCATGTGGGGCCAACGTGTTGAGGGTTAGCGTGGCGAAGGTGACGTTGCTTACCTTCGCCAGCTGGTGTAGGCCCGTCAGGAAGTCCAGCATCCAGTTGCAGAGGGAGGTGTTCACTTCCAGGGTGCCAAGCTTGTTGACGTGCATGAAGGGGACTATGATGTTGAACGCTAAACGATAGTCAATGAAAACCATTCTCACGAAGGTATTCCTCTTATCTAGGTGGGTGAGGGCAGTGTGGAGTGCAATTGAGATTGTCGTGGATCTGTTGGGGTTGGTATGTAAATTGGGGTCCAGGATGTCTGGGATGATGGAGGTGACGTGTGCCGTAACCAGCACTTCATGATTACAGATGTGACTGCTACAGGACGGTAGTCATTGTGGCAGGTAGCCTCAGAGTTCTTGGGAACAGCTTGAGACGTGGGGATTACCAGACTGGGACAAGGAGAGGCTGAAAATAACTGAATAAGCCTTGCCAGCCAGCGCCCTGGATTAACGATCAGGTCAACACTTGCGAGTGTTGATTTTTAAAAACCTTACTCTGAGAGCGAGATCACCCAGTCCTCTGGGTCGGCGGGGGCCCTCGTGCACGGCTCGGTGTTGTTTTTGTTCGAAGCGTGCATAAAAATGCATTGAGTTAGTTTGGTAGAGAGGCATTGTTGGGCAGATCACGGCTGGGTCTTCCTATGTAATCCGTAATGGACTGCAGGCCCTGCCACATGCGTTGGGCATCAGAGCCTGTATAATAGGATTTCACCTTGTTCCTATAGTGTCCTTTTTTTGATGCAGAGGTCATGTAATTGTTCCTGTCCTCAGCCGTAGACACGTGGTTTGCTGTAGTTTAGCGCCAACCTTTTTGCTAATCCAGGGCTTTTGATTGGGGAAGCAATGACCTTTCACTGTGGGGACAACGTCAGTGATGTATTACAATGACAGCCTAGGAACAGCGGGTTAACTGTCTTGTTCAGGGGCAGAATGACAGATTTTGTACCTTGTCTGCTCGGGGATTCGATCTTGCAACCTTTCGGTTACTAGTCCAATGCTCTAACCACTAGGCTACGCTGCCGCCCCCTAATGACCCGGGGACTGAGGTGGTTCGCTCGTCAACGGTATTGGTGTAGTCCCGGGATATATTCCAGTCAGCGCTAGCAAAGCAGTCCTGTAGCTTGGCACAAATGCTATTTTAAGTTGGAAGGCCAGAGATGAAAAAGTAGCTTTTTTTTATTGTTGGGTGATTCTCACAAAATCTTTAAAAAGACTTGCATCAACAAATTTCCATTTTAGGCATTAATAACAAGGTCTGAAGTGTTTTTGCTTTAATTTTAAAAACATTTACTGACAGTTTAACACCTTTTTTGAACATATTTTCCAAAACAAGTCCTTAAAAATCTCATTACCGAAACGGTCTGAAAACGTCAAGATCATAAGGAAACAAACATTTTCACTTTTTTTATTTATTTTTTATTAATAATTGATTATTAACTGTCATGCACAGTTACTTGAAACTCTGAAATAATATATTTTTTAATTAACATTTTTATTTGATTTTGACTGATTTCTCACATTACCACAACACCTTCCCGCAATCTACAACCTAATATTTTTTTATTATTTTTCATTGAAACCTGACATATTTTCAAAAATGATATGTGGAAGCCTGAAAGAAGGTAACATATAGATTCTGCATTTAAAAGTAAACTACTATTTTTCTATTCATTTAAAAATGTACGTTAAATTAACAGCTGTTTCGGTAATGATACACATGTTTCGGTAATGAGGTTCCGGTACTGCGGTTTCGGTACTGCGCGGTTTCGGTACTGCGGTTTCGGTACTGCGGTTTCGGTACTGCGCGGTTTCGGTACTGAGGTTTCGGTACTGAGGTTGATGATTTCGGGTAATGATAAGTATACTAAGACTGAGGTATGGTTAAAAACATTTTTAAAAATGCAGGAAATAAATGAGATTAATATTGGCAGAATCATGGATTTCAAATAAAATCAATTTCATTTCGCAATTCTTCAAAAAGTACATAACATACGTAGGCTAAAAACAGAGAACACATCAACAACAACAAAAACACATATACAAAAAACATTTAGAACAGCCTACGTCGTCGTGACTACACACACTGGCCTGCACAGTGTCCCTTGGGGATGATGTTTCTATGACCCCAAGCTAGTGCAGCTCCTTTATCTTCAAGCCAAAGTTTTCATGTGTTTTGCAAGGACATGTATATCTCTGTCTGTGACTCTTCGCTTGCCAATTCAAAATGGCTTAAGTTTAAAGAATTTATCTTTGGAAAGGTTGTGCCTTTGGATTCTCAGACACAAATCTTCTTTGAAGACGATACTGTCCGTTAATAAGGCTCTCTTTTACGGAATAGCTGGCCCCTTTTTTTCCCGAATTTCTCCGGATTTCACATTTATTACAGTGGGGAATTCATCTTGATGAAGGAAGCGGCTAACAAGTGTTAGTCTTTAGTCTTCTCTGGCTGTAATGTTTTCTGAGGACCTCTCTTTGTAGTTCTGGACCTGTCTGCCTTCCATGTTGACAATTAACCTGCTTCCTCTTGGCCATCATTTCAAGTATGTTCAGTCTTTTCGTTAGGTTGATCATCTTTCCAAAATCTTCTCTTCTGTGTAGCACAAATTTAACCTCCATTTTGATTAGTGTTGATTAGATTCTTTCTTGCTGAGGTGAGAATGGCTGTTCTTCTTGAGGAGGCTGTGTCTTCTTGGAAGATTTTGAATAACTTCTTCATTTTGTTTCTTGAACATGTTGACGTGTATCATCTTCCCGGTGGTGATGGTGTCATGTCCAATACAGCTTTTAACGGTTTCTTTCTTCCGTAATACCTTTTTTTGAGTTTTTCTCGCCACTGTTTTTCCCCCCCCCCCCCCCCCTTCATTTCATGTTGCTTGTTTGTCAGATCTTGAGTTTTTTTTATTGATTTTTACAATTTTGCTTTTGTTTTTTGATATCTGGAAATGGAAAGGAAGCATGACATGAAAATGAGCATGTCTCAAAACATGGGGGAAATCTTACTGTTATGGACATGTCATCCTATAGAAGGGACTGAATGGCTTACTGACTGTGTGTCCTATAGAAGGGAATGAATGGCTTACTGACTGTGTGTCCTATAGAAGGGACTGAATGGCTTACTGACTGTGTGTCCTATAGAAGGGACTGAATGGCTTACTGACTGTGTGTCCTATAGAAGGGACTGAATGGCTTACTGACTGTGTGTCCTATAGAAGGGACTGAATGGCTTACTGACTGTGTGTCCTATAGAAGGGACTGAATGGCTTACTGACTGTGTGTCCTATAGAAGGGACTGAATGGCTTACTGACTGTGTGTCCTATAGAAGGGACTGAATGGCTTACTGACTGTGTGTCCTATAGAAGGGACTGAATGGCTTACTGACTGTGTGTCCTATAGAAGGGACTGAATGGCTTACTGACTGTGTGTCCTATAGAAGGGACTGAATGGCTTACTGACTGTGTGTCCTATAGAAGGGACTGAATGGCTTACTGACTGTGTGTCCTATAGAAGGGACTGAATGGCTTACTGACTGTGTGTCCTATAGAAGGGAATGAATGGCTTACTGACTGTGTGTCCTATAGAAGGGACTGAATGGCTTACTGACTGTGTGTCCTATAGAAGGGACTGAATGGCTTACTGACTGTGTGTCCTATAGAAGGGACTGAATGGCTTACTGACTGTGTGTCCTATAGAAGGGACTGAATGGCTTACTGACTGTGTGTCCTATAGAAGGGACTGAATGGCTTACTGACTGTGTGGACGTTCTATAGAACAAACTAAATGGCTTACTGTGTGTGTGTGTGTGTGTGTGTGTGTGTTGTGTGTTTGTGTGTGTGTGTGTGTGTGTAGTAGAACAAACATTTCATTTTTTTCTGAATATTTTCAATTTACTCTGTTTAAATTACAACATGACACATTGACAGAGCTGGATGTGTTGCGGTAATGAGAATCTCAGCAGGAAAATGCAATAAAATACAAAAAATAATTCATTCCTATGTTGAAATGACTCTTTGTGCAAGATGGAGGACACTTATCTTTATTATAATATTTTGTTATATTAATAAATGACGTGCTTTATATTTAATCATGACTGCCATGGTATTTGAATGGTTTCATGAGAATAACCAATTCCATGCTTCATTGTTAAAAGAATCATTTTTGTTTTTCGCTGTGTAATATTTTTTTATTTCTCTCTCTCCCCTTCCTCTCTCTCTCTCTCTCTCTCTCTCTCTCTCTCTCTCTCTCTCTCTCTCTCTCCCCTCACCCTCTCTCTCTTCTCTCTTCCCTCTCTCTCTCCTCTCTCTGTCTCTCTCCTCCCTCTCTCTCTCTCTCTCTCTCTCTCTCTCTCTCTCTCTCTCTCTCTCTCTCTCTCTCTCTCTCTCTCTCTCTCTCTCTCTCTCTCTCTCTCCCCCCTCTTTCTCTCTCTCTCCTCTCTCTCCTCTCTCTCTCCTCTCTCTCCTCTCTCTCTCCTCTCTCTGTCTCTCTCTCTGCTTGGATGCAGGCTCCACAGACGGGGACTCGCAGGCCTGTGTCAGAGTTTGGCATGGGGTTACTGAGCCTTGCCCCTACCAGGCCCTCTAGATGATGGTGATGCTGATGATGATTCCCCAGCGCAACATAACAGAGAGGCAGTGAGGCTCAGTTAGCCCCCCCCCCCCCTTCCTCCCCCCCCGCCCCCTCCCCCTCCCCCCGGCCCAACGATACTCTCAACACTCCCTTTGTTCCACCCTAACTGCTGACCTCGTCATCCCGTACCACCATGCTGCGTTTCCTGCCTCTGAAGCTGGGTCGTCTCTACCGTTGTCTGAAACTTCTATTGGTGGTGGGCCTGTTTGTTATCCTCCTGATGAACACCCACAACCTGTTCGCTTCCTTCCAGAAGAACGAGCTGACGGACCGCCGCTTCATCAACCTCAACAAGTGTCCCGCCTGTTTCGGCACCAGCTGGTGCAGGAAGTTCATGAACGGCCAGGTGTCTTTCGAGACCTGGGGACGCTTACGCTTCCTGGATGTCTTCAACGTCAAGAATGTGTATTTCGCCCAGTACGGAGAACCGCGGGAGGGGACGAGGCGAGTGGTGCTCAAACGCCTAGGATCCAACCAAGAGCTGGCGGACATTGACCAGAAGATCTGTAAGAGGGCTACGGGCCGGCCGCGATGCGACCTCATCCAGGCCATGTACAAGACGGAGTTCGCCAGGCTGAACGGGGACGTGAGGCTGCTGACCCCTGAGGTGGTTGAGGGCTGGTCTGACCTGGTGCACTGCCCTTCCCAGAGGCTACTGGACAGGGTGGTACGGCGCTACGCTGAGACCAAAGACTCTGGCAGCTTCCTGCTGAAGAACCTAAAGGACACAGAGAGGATGCAGCTACTGATGACCCTGGCCTTCAACCCTGAGCCCCTCGTACTACAGGTAGGAACTAAAACCTTTTAATACCCTGCACTCTTCTACAGTGGTTCCTCTGTATTGTTATGCGTGTTTGAGATTTGACTACTATGTTCTTCAGGTAGAGTCACTTTTTCATTTCCCTCTTCGACTTAAAAAAAAAATAAATGTAATAGCCCTCCTTTGTTTTCGTTGGCTATTAACTTCTACATGAGATGATAAACTACAGAGGACTGCAGACACTGACATGTCCAAATGAAACCAGTGGAATCCCAAGAGGCCTGTTGGATGTTTAGCCCCCCCCCCTTTCTGCCACAGAGCCGTCTATATACCATGCCTTCGTAAAGTATTCGCACCCCTTGACTTTTACCACATTTTGTTGTTACAGCCTGAATATTAAATTGATTAAATTGAGCTTTTCTTTTGTCAATAGCCTACACACAATAGTTACCCCGTAATGTCAAAGTGGAATGATGTTTTTCAACATTTTTACAAAATCAATTAAAAAAGAAAGGCTGAAATGTCAATAAGTATTCAACTCCTATTCAGGAGTGGAAATGTGCTTAACAAGTCACATAATAAGTTGCATGGACTCACAGTCTGTGCAATAAGTGTTTAACATGAATGTTGAATGACTACCTCGTCTCTGTACTCCACACGTGTAATTATCTGTAAGGTCCCTCAGTCGAGTAGTGAATTTCAAACACAGATTCAACCACAAAGACCAGGGAGGTTTTCCAATGACTCGCAAAGAAGGGCACCTATTGGTAGATGGGTCAAAATAAACTAAGAAGGAGACATTGAATATCCCTTTGAGCATGGTGAAGTTATTAATTACACTTTGGATGGTGTATCAATACACCAGGTCACTAGAAAGATACAGGCGTCCTAACTCAGTTGCCAGAGAAGAAGGAAACCACTCAGAGATTTCACCATGAGACTAATGGTGACTTTAAAACAGTTACAGAGTTTAATGGCTGTGATAGGAGAAAACTGAGGATGGATCAACAATATTTGTAGTTACTCCACAATACTAACGTAATTGACAGTGACAAGAATGAAGTCTGTACAGAATTAAAATATTCTAAAACTTGCAATAAAATGTTTCATTAATACTGAAAATGTGGCAAATCAATTAAGTTTTTGTCTTGAATACAAAGTGTTATGTTTGGGGAAAATCCAATACAACACATTACTGAGTACCACTCTCCATATTGTCAAGCATAGTGGTGGCTGCGTCATGTTATGGGTATGCTTGTAATCGTTAAGGACTGGGGAGTTTTTCAGGAACAGAATGGAGCTAAGCACAGGGTAAGCACCTAACACACAATGCCAAAGCTACGCTGGAGTTGCTTACCAAGAAGACAGTAAATGTTCCTGAGTGTCCGAGTTACAGTTTTGACTTAAATCTACTTGAAAATCTACGACAAGGCCTAAAAATGGTTGTCTAGCAATGATCAATAACCAATTTGACAGAGCTTGAAGAATGCTGAAAATAATAATTTTGCGAATGTTGCACAATCCTGGTGTGGAAAGCTGTTAGAGACGTACTCAGAAAGACTCACAGCTGTAATTACTGTCAAAGGTGATTCTGAAATGTATTCGACTCAGTGGGTTGAATACTTACCTAATCAATATACACTATATATACAAAAGTATGTGGACATCCCTTCAAATTTTTTTTAGACTATTTCAGCCTCATCCGTTGCTGACGGGTGTATAAAATTGAGCACGTAGACAAACATTGGCAGTAGAATGGCCTCACTGAAGAGCTCAGTGACTTTCAACGTAGCACTGTCATAGGATGCCACACAAGTGGAAACGTCTAGGAGCAACAAATGCTCAGCCCCGAAGTGGTAAGCCACACAATCTCACAGAGCGGGACCGCTGAAGCACGTAGTGCGTAAAAGTCGTCTGTCCTCTATTGCGCAACAACTGTCCGTCGGGAGCTTCGTGAAATGGGTTTCCGTGGCCGAGCAGCCGCACACAAGCCTAAGATCACCATGCGCATTGCCAAGCGTCGGCTGGAGGGGTGTAAGACTCGTCGCCATTGGGCTCTGGAGCAGTGGAAACGTGTTCTCCTGAGTGATGAATCACACTTCACCATCTGGCAATCTGACGGACTAATCTGGGTTTGGCGGATGCCAGGAGAACGCTACCTGCCCCAATGCATAGTGTCAACTGTAAAGTTTGGTGGAGGAGGAATAATGGTCTGGGACTGTTTTTCAAGGTTCGGGCCCCTTAGTTCCAGTGAAGGGAAATCTTATTGGTACAGCATACAATGACATTCTAGACAATTCTACTTTGTGACAACAGTTTGCGGAAGGCCCTTTCCTGTTTCAGCATGAATGGCAGTGTACCAAGCAAGGTCCATGAAGAAATGGTTGGCGAGATCCTTGTGGAAGAACTTGACTGGCCTGCACAGAGCCCTGACATCAACCCCATCGAACACATTTGTGATGAATTGGAACGCCGACTGCAAGCCAGGCCTAATCGCCCACCATCAGTTTTCATTTCGGGGCCTGAAATGCTCCATAATTCAATTCCCGATGATTGTACATCCGCTAAGAAAAGTCCGCCAAAACTTAAACTCAACGTCTGGCTCAAAATGGCCAGAAACTTTCTTCTGAAACTCGTCAGTCTATAATTGTTCTGAGAAATGAAGGCTATTTCATGTGAGAAATTTCCAAGAAACTGAAGATCTCGTACAACACTGTGTACTACTCCCTTCACAGAACAGCACAAACTGGCTCTAACCAGAATAGAAAGAGGAGTGGGAGGCCCCGGTGCACAACTGAGCAAGAGGACAAGTACATTAGAGTGTCTAGTTTGAGAAACAGACGCCTCACAAGTCCTCAACTGGCAGCTTCATTAAATAGTACCCGCAAAACACCAGTCTCAACGTCAACAGTGAAGAGGCGACTCCGGGATGCTGACCTCTGTCCAGTGTCTGTGTTATTTTGCCCATCTTAATCATTTATTTTTATTGGCCAGTCTGAAATATGGCTTTTTTTCTTTGCAACTCTGCCTAGAAGGCCAGCATCCCGGAGTTTACCTTTCCGCTTTTAGCATAGTCACTTAGTATCGATCAGACACACCCCAAAACCAACCTGCAGACGCTTCAGCCTGGCCTATTCAACCTCAGGAGGTTGAAGACATTCGGTCAAAAAAAAAATCCCCCCAAAAAGTGTTTATTATTATTATTGTTGTTATTTATTATTATTAGTTTACATATTTGTCTTGTTACTAAGTAGATTTGTATTATTTTTTGGGGGGGACAGTCTTGAAAAGGAGGTGCATCAAGAGTTAATCCTGCTGTGTTGCTGCAGATTTCTCATCTCCAATATGGATAAAGGGTAAAAGTGCTGTGGCGGTGGTGACATCCCTCAAAGCTGAGAGATGTACCTAGTGTTACTGAGTTACTGCATATTTAACAGTCAAGGCAGGTTTAAATTATTCAAAGTGCATCTGTGGGATGGTCTTTCTGGAAAAAAGGAAAAAACAAAAAAATTCTTTGTTACATCTGTTTCAATCTTTTGAGGTTTCAGACATTTTTTTGGAAGTGAAAGAAACTACTTTTGAAACGGAGGTCAGGAAAAACTATTTCTGTCTCTTCTCTTTAACCTTTAGTCAGTTAGTGTTTCTTAATACTGGTCCCAGGGAACCAAAAGCACATTTTTTGTTTTCACACGTTAGTCATTTAGCAGACACTCTTATCCAGAGCTACTTCCTGTAGTGAGTGCATATTTTTTTTCGTACTGGTCCCCCGTGAGAATCAAACCCTGGTGTTGCAAGCGCCAGGCTCTTCCAACGGCCACACGGGTAGATGGCTTAACTTTTATTTTTACATTTCCTAGCTAGTGGAATCAGGTGTGACAACTACAGTGCACCGCTTTAGGTCCCAGGGTGAAGAAACACTTGCAGTAACAGACCACTTCCTGTCTGACCAACCCAGAGTCCTTTTTCCACCCAAGTGTCATTCTTGAGTAAAAGTAAACATACCTTTTAATAGAAAATTACTTAAAATGAGTCACCCAGTAAAATACTAATTGAGTAAAAGTAAACATACCTTTTAATAGAAAATTACTTAAAATGAGTCACCCAGTAAAATACTAATTGAGTAAAAGTATTTGGTTTTAAATATACTTAAGTATCAAAAGTACATGTAATTCCTAAAATATACTTAAGTAAAAGTATAAATACATTTAAAAAAAATCCTTATATTAAGCAAACCTTACGCCACCATTTTAAGTTACGGATAGCCGGTCACACTCCAACACTCAGACATCATTTACAGATAGCCGGTCACACTCCAACACTCAGACATCATTTACAGATAGCCGGGCACCTCCAACACTCAGACATCATTTACAGATAGCCAGGGGCACACTCCAACACTCAGACATCATTTACAGATAGCCAGGGGCACGCTCCAACACTCAGACATCATTTACAGATAGCCGGGCACACTCCAACACTCAGACATCATTTACAGATAGCCAGGGGCACGCTCCAACACTCAGACATCATTTACAGATAGCCGGTCACACTCCAACACTCAGACATCATTTACAGATAGCCAGGGGTACACTCCAACACTCAGACATCATTTACAAACAAAGCATTTGTTTTTAGTGAGTCCTCCACATCAGAGGCAGTAGGGATGACCAGGGATGTTCTCTGTTTAGTGAGTCCTCCAGATCAGAGGCAGCAGGGATGACCAGGGATGTTCTCTGTTTAGTGAGACCTCCAGATCAGAGGCAGCAGGGATGACCAGGGATGTTCTCTGTTTAGTGAGACCTCCAGATCAGAGGCAGCAGGGATGACCAGGGATGTTCTCTGTTTAGTGAGTCCTCCAGATCAGAGGCAGCAGGGATGACCAGGGATGTTCTCTGTTTAGTGAGTCCTCCAGATCAGAGGCAGTAGGGATGACCAGGGATGTTCTCTGTTTAGTGAGTCCTCCAGATCAGAGGCAGTAGGGATGACCAGGGATGTTCTCTGTTTAGTGAGTCCACCAGATCAGAGGCAGTAGGGTCGACCAGGGATGTTCTCTGTTTAGTGAGTCCTCCAGATCAGAGGCAGTAGGGATCGACCAGGGATGTTCTCTGTTTAGTGAGTCCTCCAGATCAGAGGCAGTAGGGATGACCAGGGATGTTCTCTGTTTAGTGAGACCTCCAGATCAGAGGCAGTAGGGATGACCAGGGATGTTCTCTGTTTAGTGAGACCTCCAGATCAGAGGCAGTAGGGATGACCGGATGTCTCTGTTTAGTGAGTCCTCCAGATCAGAGGCAGTAGGGATGACCAGGGATGTTCTCTGTTTAGTGAGTCCTCCAGATCAGAGGCAGTAGGGATGACCAGGGATGTTCTCTGTTTAGTGAGTCCTCCAGATCAGAGGCAGTAGGGATGACCAGGGATGTTCTCTGTTTAGTGAGTCCACCAGATCAGAGGCAGTAGGGTCGACTAGGGATGTTCTCTGTTTAGTGAGTCCTCCAGATCAGAGGCAGTAGGGATGACCAGGGATGTTCTCTGTTTAGTGAGTCCTCCAGATCAGAGGCAGTAGGGATGACCAGGGATGTTCTCTGTTTAGTGAGTCCTCCAGATCAGAGGCAGTAGGGATGACCAGGGATGTTCTCTGTTTAGTGAGTCCTCCAGATCAGAGGCACTAGGGATGACCAGGGATGTTCTCTGTTTAGTGAGTCCTCCAGATCAGAGGCAGTAGGGGTGACCAGGGATGTTCTCTGTTTAGTGAGTCCTCCAGATCAGAGGCAGTAGGGATGACCAGGGATGTTCTCTGTTTAGTGAGTCCTCCAGATCAGAGGCAGTAGGGACGACCAGGGATGTTCTCTGTTTAGTGAGTCCTCCAGATCAGAGGCAGCAGGGATGACCAGGGATGTTCTCTGTTTAGTGAGTCCTCCAGATCAGAGGCAGTAGGGATGACCAGGGATGTTCTCTTGATAAGTGTGTGAATTGGACTATTTTCCTGTCTTGCTAAGCATTCAAACTGTAACGAGTACTATAGGTTGTCAGGGTAAATATATGCAGTAAAAAGTACAATATTTTCTTTAGGAATGTAGTGAAGTAAACGTTGTAAATAATATCAATAGTAAAGTACAGACACCACTTAAGTAATACTTTAAAGTATTTTTACTTAAGTAATTTACACCACTGGTTATCCTCTGTCATCCCTGTACCATCCTCTGTCATCCCTGTACCATCCTGTCATCCCTGTACCATCCTCTGTCATCCCTGTACCATCCTATGTTATCCCCTGTCATCCCTGTACCATCCTCTGTCATCCCTGTACCATCCTATGTTATCCCCTGTCATCCCTGTACCATCCTGTCATCCCTGTACCATCCTATGTTATCCCCTGTCATCCCTGTACCATCCTCTGTCATCCCTGTACCATCCTCTGTCATCCCTGTACCATCCTGCATGTCCAGATGATCGTAA
>NC_138319.1:40302500-40450000 GCF_965601325.2 Salmo salar
CCAGCACTGAGATGCAGTGCCTTAGACCGCTGCGCCACTCTGTAGCCCCGATGTTCGACTAGCAGCTGTCCACATATTTTTGGGCGTGTAGTGTAGCTAGACCTTAATGCCGTAGTTGTACATTTTCAGTGAAAAACACTACAATATGTGCTTTAGCTCTCACCCTGGCCTGATATTGGCTACGCTATATATTACTTCCCTCTATTACAGTCTCTTACACTATATTCATTCCCTCTATTCGTTCCCCCTCCTTACTTCCCTCTATTAATTCCCTCTATTCATTCCCTCTATACATTCCCTCTATTCATTCCCTCTATACATTCCCTCTATTCATTCCCTCTATTCATTGCCTCTATACATTCCCTCTATTCATTCCCTCTATTCTTTCCCTCTATTCATTCCCTCTATTCATTCCCTCTATTCATTCCCTCTATTCTTTCCCTCTATTCATTCCCTCTATTCATTCCCTCTATTCATTCCCTCTATTCATTCCCTCTATTCATTCCCTCTATTCATTCCCTCTATTCATTCCCTCTATTCATTCCCTCTATTCATTCCCTCTATTCATTCCCTCTATTCATTCCCTCTATTCATTCCCTCTATTCATTCCCTCTATTCATTCCCTCTATTCTTTCCCTCTATCCATTCCCTCTATTCATTCCCTCTATTCTTTCCCTATATTCGTTCTCTCTATTCGTTCTCTCTCCTTACTTCCCTCTATTCATTCCCTCTATTGAATAAAGCGAATTGAAATGAATCCCTCTATTCGTTCCCTCTCTTCGTTCCCTCTATTTGTTCCCTCTACTTACTTCCCTCTCTTCGTACCCTCTCCTCGTACCCTCTCCTCGTACCCTCTCTTCGTACCCTCTCCTTACTATGGCAAGTAGGAGCGAAGGATACTGCCCTGTGTTTTTTGTGTTGCTGGCTTGCAGCAAAATCTCTCCGTTGAGCAAGTAGACTGTATCATGGTGACATCCTGATGGCTCCTTCCACTATTACAAGTGATTTATTGTGTAGGATGCTATCCTACTCTCAATAAAATCTAAATTCATGGAACAAATTTGACCACGTTTGCTACCGCCGGTGACGTGATAGCCTGCAGCTAGCTGGTGGGAAGCACCTCGATACAACACTGATCATTCCCACAGGCTTGTCTTGACATTAGCTAACTAGCTAACTGGTACCATCCAGATGACCAAATACTACAAGTTTTTCTTCCCCCATTTTGAAATAAACATCAGTTTTAATTAGCCTCGTGCTGCTGCTGTTGCCAGCTCTCTCCAGCATAAACTAGTTAGCTGGGAACTAAAGGCTCATCATGATGACTGACTGAACCCAATCCATTCATCTACACACTCTGCTCTCAGCTGCACGACGTGCGTACATTTGGGCATCGGGCACGTCCGTATTGTCTCTCACGGGACAGAGAGGAAAGCAGTGGGTTTGTGGGGAGGCTGTAGGTTATGAGGTGGGGAGAGGTTGGCTGGGAGAGGAGAGGTTGGCTGGGAGAGGAGAGGTTGGCTGGGAGAGAGGAGAGGTTGGCTGGGAGAGAGGAGAGGTTGGCTGGGAGAGAGGAGAGGTTGGCTGGGAGAGAGGAAAGGTTGGCTGGGAGAGGAGTGGTTGGCTGGGAGAGGAGTGGTTGGCTGGGAGAGGAGTGGTTGGCTGGGAGAGGAGAGGTTGGCTGGGAGAGGAGAGAGGTTGGCTGGGAGAGGAGAGAGGTTGGCTGGCAGAGAGGAGAGGTTGGCTGGCAGAGAGGAGAGGTTGGCTGGCAGAGAGGAGAGGTTGGCTGGCAGAGAGGAGAGGTTGGCTGGCAGAGAGGAGAGTATGGCTGGCAGAGAGGAGAGGTTGGCTGGGAGAGAGGAGAGGTTGGCTGGGAGAGAGGAGAGGTTGGCTGGGAGAGAGGAGAGGTTGGCTGGGAGAGAGGAAAGGTTGGCTGGGAGAGGAGTGGTTGGCTGGGAGAGGAGTGGTTGGCTGGGAGAGGAGTGGTTGGCTGGGAGAGGAGAGGTTGGCTGGGAGAGGAGAGAGGTTGGCTGGGAGAGGAGAGAGGTTGGCTGGGAGAGAGGTTGGCTGGCAGAGAGGAGAGGTTGGCTGGCAGAGAGGAGAGGTTGGCTGGCAGAGAGGAGAGGTTGGCTGGCAGAGAGGAGAGGTTGGCTGGCAGAGAGGAGAGGTTGGCTGGCAGAGAGGAGAGGTTGGCTGGGAGAGAGGCAGGGGTATTTGAGTGCCTTTTTAACTCTTCAGAGTCCTGGCTCTGCTCGAGAATCAGTGGATAAACATGAGAATTTGCTGAGAGACGGAGGGGGAACAATTAGCAGCACTAGACTGAAGAATGAATGGCGTCTGTGGAGATTACACACAAGATGTACTGTAAAGTCTTCCAAGAACGCCGGTCTCTCTCCAACTGAACGTTTAGGTCGTTAGCTCCTACCCCTACTGTATATAGTGGAATAACAGCGAGTTAGTCCATTGTGAATGGTAGGCTGATAATCCCTGACATGACGATAATAATCTGTCAGGGTTCTGGAAATATTCTGCTGATTCCCATATTGATTTATCCTCCAATGCTTTTGACCAGAGCCCTGTGGTCGTTCTCCTACCTCTCGCTGAACATCACTGTTACTAAAACAGCTTCTGTTGCCATAATGGGCCTGTTCTGTTACCAGATACAGGCTGTAATGGACCTGTTCTGTTACAGGCTGTAATGGACCGGTTCTGTTTCCAGTTACAGGCTGTAATGGACCGGTTCTGTTTCCAGATACAGGCTGTAATGGGCCGGTTCTGTTTCCAGATACAGGCTGTAATGGACCTGTTCTGTTACAGGCTGTAATGGACCTGTTCTGTTACAGGCTGTAATGGGCCGGTTCTGTTTCCAGATACAGGCTGTAATGGGCCGGTTCTGTTTCCAGATACAGGCTGTAATGGGCCGGTTCTGTTTCCAGGTACAGGCTGTAATGGGCCGGTTCTGTTTCCAGATACAGGCTGTAATGGGCCGGTTCTGTTTCCAGATACAGGCTGTAATGGGCCGGTTCTGTTTCCAGATACAGGCTGTAATGGGCCGGTTCTGTTTCCAGATACAGGCTGTAATGGGCCGGTTCTGTTTCCAGATCTTTGAAGCGACAGGCTGTAATGGGCCGGTTCTGTTTCCAGATCTTTGAAGCGACAGGCTGTAATGGACCTGTTCTATATCTGAGAGCTGGGTAAACTAGACTCTCTTTGTCAGTGGAAAACAATCTTCTGTGTTTTCCGGTTGGCCCATAACGCCTTTTCTGCCTGTGCTGTTGAATTGAGGAGGCACTCTCAACCCGGTCATGTGGAAGACGATTTGACTTTCAGGAAAATATCTTTTTGGGAGACGAAACAAACGAAGTCCGCAGTACAATGATCTCCTTGTGAAAAGTGAGGTCCAACATTACTGTCGTGTTGTGTTTTGTCTTCAAAACACCTTTTATGTTTTTCTGAGTTCTGTAGGAATTTGTCTACCAAAAATTGCATCATAGCCTATTTAAGCCATATCATTATTTGTATGTACCAATGTGATACCAGAACACTGCTTAATGGAATGTGACTTCCTGTTAGATTTCTCATCCCTTCACTTCTTTTATAGAGAAATGCACCAACTGAGGTCTCCTCAAATATTACCCAGGACTTTCTTTGAAAATTCCATTTGCCTTTGTTTGCTGGTCTTCCTCTGGCTGGCAGGAGGAGGGAGGGAGGGAGGGAGGGAGGGAGAGAGGGAAAGTATTAGGTGAAGGTCATGTTTAATAGATTATTCCAGGCTGGTTAGCTGGTTAAATCGGCGCCTATCCGGACTTAAATTAGGACGATTCACCCATCGCTTCCGAGAGCATGTGACTGTGGTAACACTGCGAGCCAAAGCCATGTCTGCTCAGTGAAGCCCGCAATAGGACATGACAGGGCTGTAGGGTTAACTCAGTCAAGGGTACAGCACTCATCTCCTCCAGACTAAAATCTGTGCTTGAGACGCTGGTCCCATAACCCCCCCTCAGCGCCTCCCTCTCACTTCACCTGACATGAAAGAACACGTTGGCCTCAAACGCTGGAAGCAAACCAAGAGAGGAAGGGGGAGAGAGATGAGGGGGTGGGGTACACAACAGAGTAAAGCCTGGGGGGGGACGAGGAACAGAATAGGTTAATGACTTGGACTACCAGCGAGCGGAACGAATGGTCGTTGTCACTAATCAAATAAAACCAGGGCTTTGCTCTCCCATAAATATCTGACCTAGTATACTTGGCATTGAGGTTTTGTGGTTTACATTGGGTGGGGAGGGAGAGTGAGGGGGAGACTGGGAGGAGGAGAGAGAGAGAGACGCAGAGAGGGGAGAGACAGGGAGGTGGGGAGGGAGAGTGAGGGGTAGACTGGGAGGAGGAGGAGAGAGAGAGAGACGCAGAGGGAGAGAGGAGAGGGAGAGAGAGATGCAGAGGAGGGGAGAGACAGGGAGGTGAGGAGGGAGAGTGAGGGGGAGAAGGGGAGAGAGACTCGGAGGGGGAGGAGGAGAGAGAGAGAAGCAGAGGGAGAGAGGATAGACGGGGAGGTTGGGAGGGAGAGTGAGGGGGAGAAGGGGAGAGAGACTCGGAGGGGGAGACGAGGAGGAGAGAGAGAAGCAGAGGGAGAGAGGAGAGAGAGAGAGAGATGTAATCTAATATAATGCTCATCTGCTTTCATGAAACAAACCCAATGTAAACCACACAACCTCAATGCCAAGTATACTAGGTCAGATATTTATGGGAGAGCAAAGCCCTGGTTTTATTTGATTAGTGACAACGACCATTCGTTCCGCTCGCTGGTAGTCCAAGTCATTAACCTCTTCTGTTCCTCGTCCCCCCCCAGGCTTTACTCTGTTGTGTACCGTCTGTCTGCTGAATGTAGCCCTTTCCTTCACATATTATATATTTGTCATTGATAAGCGCCTAAATTGGAACACAGTGGCTGTGTACAGTAACGTCGCTATACATGAAGTGGGAGAACGAGGTTCTGTGTGGGTTTTGACTGACAGCCGTTGTAAATGTGAGCCCCCATCCCCCCTGCTTTTAAATCCACACGTGTTGATGTCTGAAAGTGAGGGCAGCGCTGTTAATCGATAGGTGTCGATGTGTTCTGAAAGAGGATCTTTATAATAAATACTGCTTTTGATGTCGTACGAGCAAACCACACACCCAGTGAGTCCGAATGGGCGTATGTTTTTTTTTTTTATAGTTTGTAATCTTTTCATTTTGGCCCTATTCATATACAGTGGATTCGGAAAGTATTCAGATTTTTTTTTTTTCCCCCACATTTTGTTACGTTACAGCCTTATTCTAAAATGTATTTTAAAAGGAATGTTTTCCTCAATCTACAGACAATACCTCATAATGACAAAACAAAAAAATGTTTTTTGAATTTATTTTTGCAAATGTTTTACAAATAAAAAAAGATCCCATTTACCTAAGTAATCAGACCCTTTACTCAGTACTTTGTTGAAGCACCTTTGGCAGTGATTACAGCCTTGAGTCTTCTTGGGTATGACGCTACAAGGTTGGCACACCTGTATTTGGTGTTTCTACCATTCTTCTCTGCAGATCCTCTCAAGCTCTGTCAGGTTGGATGGGGAGTGTTGCAGCACAGCTATTTTCAGGTTTTTCCAGAGACGTTCGATTGGGTTCACGTTCAGGCTCTGGTTGTGTCACTCAAGGACATTCAGAGACTTGTCCCGAAGCCACTCCTGCATTGTCTTGGGTGTGTGCTTAGGGTCGTTGTCCTGTTGGAAGGTGAACCTTCACCCCAGTCTGAGGTCCTGAGTGCTCTGGAGCAGGTTTTCATCAAGGATCTCTCTGTACTTTTCTCCGTTCATCTTTCCCTCGATGCTGACTAGTCTACCAGTCCCTGGCGCTGAAAAACATCCCCACAGCATGATGCTTCCACCACCGTGCTTCACCGTAGGGACGGTGCCAGGTTTCCTCCAGACGTGACGCTTGGCATTCAGGCTAAAGATCTCAATCTTGGTTTCATCAGACCAGAGAATCTTGTTTCTCATGGTCTCAGAGTCTTTAGGTGCCTTTTGGAAAACTCCAAGTGGGCTGTCATGTGCCTTTTAGTGAGGAGTGACTTCCGTCTTGCCACTCTATCATAAAGGTCTCATTGGTGGAGTGCTGCAGAGATGGTTGTCCTTCTGTAAGGTTCTCTCATCTCCACAGAGGAACTCGGTAGGTCTGTCAGAGTGACCATCGGGTTCTTGGTCACCTCCCTGACAAGGCGCTTCTCCCCCAATTGCTCAGTTTGGTCGGGTGGCCAGCTCTAGGAAGAGTCTTGTTGGTTCCAAACTTCTTCCATTTCAGAATGATGGAGGCCACTGTGTTCTTGGGGACCTTCAATGCTGCAGGAATTTTTTGGTACCCTTCCCCAGATCTGTGCCTCAACACAATCCTGTCTCGAAGCTCTACGGACAATTCCTTTGACCTCATGGCTTGGTTTTGGCTCTGACATGTACTGTCAACTGTGGGACCTTATATAGACAGCTGTGCGCCTTTTCAAATCATGTCCAATCAATTGAATTTACCACAGGTCCAATCAAGTTGTAGAAACATCTCAAGGATGATCAATGGAAACAGGATCCACCTGAGGGTCTGAATACTTATCGTTTTCACTTTGTCATCATGGGGTATTGTGATGTCATCATGGGGTATTGTGATGTCATTATGCGGTATTGTGATGTCATTATGGGGTATTGTGATGTCATCATGGGGTATTGT
Source organism: Salmo salar (assembly GCF_965601325.2). NCBI lineage: Eukaryota > Metazoa > Chordata > Actinopteri > Salmoniformes > Salmonidae > Salmo > Salmo salar. Next base: position 40,309,245 of record NC_138319.1, read on the forward strand.
GATGTCATTATGCGGTATTGTGATGTCATTATGCGGTATTGTGATGTCATTATGAGGTATTGTGATGTCATTATGAGGTATTGTGACGTCATTATGGGGTATTGTGATGTCATTATGAGCTATTGTGATGTCATTATGCGGTATTGTGATGTCATTATGGGGTATTGTGATGTCATTATGGGCTATTGTGTGTAGATTGATGAGGAAAAACATTTAACGTAATCTATTTTAGAAGAAGGCTGTGACAAATAATTCAAGTGGTCTGAAAACTTTCCGAATGCACTATAGACCAATTTCCACGAGTGTAAATGGTTAAGTTGTTACTAGTGTGCGATTAGCATCTTTTGTTTTGGAGTCTGGGGGATTCAGATGCTGTGTAAGTATGTCAGAGAGGGGCTTAACCAGGCTCTTTCATTATTCTGTAAGGTCTTTATGTACTGACTGAATCATGTTAGGATAAGACAGAGCTATTTAGGCTGCTGCTGGGAGAGGGGGGGGGGGGTCTGGTCTACTGGGGGAGACTGAGTGTAGAGGGATGGTGGGGGTTGCTGGTCCCACCAACCAGAACCCTTGTATTCTTCCCTCTTCAATGAATGGTCCAGACGGCTGCTTGCGTTACTTGATTCCCCTCAACACAGACGCACACGGCGGCAGCTGTGTTTGGTTAGTTAAATGTCGGTGGCTGTTCCTGTGGCCTCTCCCTCCCTCCCTACTCTCCCTACTCTCCCTACTCTCCCTCCCTACTCTCCCTACTCTCCCTCCCTACTCTCCCTCCCTCCCTACTCTCCCTCCCTACTCTCCCTCCCTACTCTCCCTACTCTCCCTCCCTCCCTACTCTCCCTCCCTCCCTACTCTCCCTCCCTCCCTACTCTCCCTCCCTACTCTCCCTCCCTCCCTACTCTCCCTCCCTACTCTCTCGCTGTCTTTCTCTTGCTGTCACTCTCTCACTCCCTTTGTAGTGTGGTAGAGTTCCCAAATGCCCCCCCATCTAGAGTTCCAAATTGCCCCCCCCATCTAGAGTTCCCAAATTGCCCCCCCCCCCCTATCTAGTGTAGTAGAGTTTGTCCATCTCTTATCATGGCCTACTTAATTGACCAGCTCTGCAGGCAGGGGTAATATGATGCAGCACGGTGACACTATGCTGCCATGGTTCTAAGGGCAACAGCATTAGAGAAGGAGAGTGAAACATGGCTCTAATCCTTTGTTCGGTCGATAATAGAAACCATTCACGGGTACAGTGCATCCTATTGAATGGTCCCTAGCCTACGTTACATGTCTTTGCACCTTTTGATGAAACTCACCACGGCTAGCTTTTCTGTCCTCTACAAACCCACGACCCTCAGGTTCTGGAGCCAACTTCCTGTTCGCTCAGGCTGTTTCTACAAACCCACAACCCTCAGGTTCTGGAGCCAACTTCCTGTTCGCTCAGGCAGTTTCTACAAACCCACAACCCACAGGTTCTGGAGCCAACTTCCTGTTCGCTCAGGCTGCTTCTACAAACCCACAACCCTCAGGTTCTGGAGCCAACTTCCTGTTCGCTCAGGCTGCTTCTACAAACCCACAACCCTCAGGTTCTGGAGCCAACTTCCTGTTCGCTCAGGCTGCTTCTACAAACCCACAACCCTCAGGTTCTGGAGCCAACTTCCTGTTCGCTCAGGCTGCTTCTACAAACCCACAACCCTCAGGTTCTGGAGCCAACTTCCTGTTCGCTCAGGCTGCTTCTACAAACCCACGACCCTCAGGTTCTGGAGCCAACTTCCTGTTCGCTCAGGCTGCTTCTACACGGTGGCCTGGACCGCAACCTATCCTCAGAGTCCACGTGCGCACACACACACACACACACACACACACACACACACACACACACACACACACACACACACACACACACACACACACACACACACACCTACACTTGTTAATGTAAGCCCAGTTTTCAGGCAGGGATTTATGAGGTGGCTGGATGCACTATGGCTTAGAGCAGGTCAGTTGGTCGGGGCCCAGGGTTGGTTAGAGCCCAGGGTTGGTTAGGGCCCAGGGTTGGTTAGGGCCCAGAGTTGGTTAGGGCCCAGAGTTGGTCAGGGCCCAGGGTTGGTCAGGGCCCAGAGTTTCCAGTGTCTGCCAAAGCCAGAATCTAAGGAACACGACTCGGCATGCTCCCATTTCCACATCCTGCTTTTATAGACCTGAGTCAGACCTAGTCATCAGTGGGGTTAATATACATGTGTGGATATGGAATCACGCACAGTATTTATCTCACACACACACACACACACACACACACACACACACACACACACACACACTTTTTCCACTGTCTATCGCACACAAGTATAGACAGTTGCTGTCAGCTATGGACTTGGTGTTTACCCTCCCTCCCTGTCATGTCTGATACAGAGAGAGAGACTGGCTGAGACCGACCCTCCCTCCCTGTCATGTCTGATAGAGAGAGAGACTGGCTGAGACCGACCCTCCCTCCCTCCCTGATACAGAGAGAGAGAGACTGGCTGAGACCGACCCTCCCTCCCTGTCATGTCTGATAGAGAGAGACTGGCTGAGACCGACCCTCCCTCCCTGTCATGTCTGATACAGAGAGAGAGACTGGCTGAGACCGACCCTCCCTCCCTGTCATGTCTGATACAGAGAGAGAGACTGGCTGAGACCGACCCTCCCTCCCTGTCATGTCTGATAGAGAGAGAGAGACTGGCTGAGACCGACCCTCCCTCCCTGTCATGTCTGATAGAGAGAGAGACTGGCTGAGACCGAGCCGACCCTCTCTCCCTGTCATGTCTGATAGAGAGAGACTGGCTGAGACCGACCCTCCCTCCCTGTCATGTCTGAGAGAGAGAGACTGGCTGAGACCGAGCTGAGCTTTCTCCCTGTCATGTCTGATAGAGAGAGACTGGCTGAGACTGACCCTCCCTCCCTGTCATGTCTGATAGAGAGAGAGAGACTGGCTGAGACCGAGCTGAGCTTTCTCCCTGTCATGTCTGATAGAGAGAGAGAGACTGGCTGAGACCGACCCTCCTTCCCTGTCATGTCTGATAGAGAGAGAGACTGGCTGAGACCGAGCCGACCCTCTCTCCCTGTCATGTCTGATAGAGAGAGACTGGCTGAGACCGACCCTCCCTCCCTGTCATGTCTGAGAGAGAGAGACTGGCTGAGACCGAGCTGAGCTTTCTCCCTGTCATGTCTGATAGAGAGAGACTGGCTGAGACTGACCCTCCCTCCCTGTCATGTCTGATAGAGAGAGAGAGACTGGCTGAGACCGACCCTCCCTCCCTGTCATGTCTGATACAGAGAGAGACTGGCTGAGACCGACCCTCCCTCCCTGTCATGTCTGATAGAGAGAGACTGGCTGAGACCGACCCTCCCTCCCTGTCATGTCTGATACAGAGAGACTGGCTGAGACCGACCCTCCCTCCCTGTCATGTCTGATAGAGAGAGAGAGACTGGCTGAGACCGACCCTCCCTCCCTGTCATGTCTGATAGAGAGAGAGAGACTGGCTGAGACCGACCCTCCCTCCCTGTCATGTCTGATACAGAGAGACTGGCTGAGACCGACCCTCCCTCCCTGTCATGTCTGATAGAGAGAGAGACTGGCTGAGACCGAGCCGACCCTCTCTCCCTGTCATGTCTGATAGAGAGAGACTGGCTGAGACCGACCCTCCCTCCCTGTCATGTCTGATACAGAGAGAGAGACTGGCTGAGACCGACCCTCCCTCCCTGTCATGTCTGATAGAGAGAGAGAGACTGGCTGAGACTGACCCTCCCTCCCTGTCATGTCTGATAGAGAGAGAGACTGGCTGAGACCGACCCTCCCTCCCTGTCATGTCTGATAGAGAGAGAGAGACTGGCTGAGACCGAGCCGACCCTCTCTCCCTGTCATGTCTGATAGAGAGAGACTGGCTGAGACCGAGCTGAGCTTTCTCCCTGTCATGTCTGATAGAGAGAGACTGGCTGAGACTGACCCTCCCTCCCTGTCATGTCTGATAGAGAGAGAGAGACTGGCTGAGACCGACCCTCCCTCCCTGTCATGTCTGATAGAGAGAGAGACTGGCTGAGACCGACCCTCCCTCCCTGTCATGTCTGATACAGAGAGACTGGCTGAGACCGACCCTCCCTCCCTGTCATGTCTGATACAGAGAGAGAGACTGGCTGAGACCGACCCTCCCTCCCTGTCATGTCTGATAGAGAGAGACTGGCTGAGACCGACCCTCCCTCCCTGTCATGTCTGATAGAGAGAGAGAGAGACTGGCTGAGACCGACCCTCCCTCCCTGTCATGTCTGATAGAGAGAGAGAGACTGGCTGAGACCGAGCCGACCCTCTCTCCCTGTCATGTCTGATAGAGAGAGAGACTGGCTGAGACCGAGCCGACCCTCTCTCCCTGTCATGTCTGATAGAGAGAGAGAGACTGGCTGAGACCGAGCCGACCCTCTCTCCCTGTCATGTCTGATAGAGAGAGAGACTGGCTGAGACCGAGCTGAGCTTTCTCCCTGTCATGTCTGATAGAGAGAGACTGGCTGAGACCGACCCTCCCTCCCTGTCATGTCTGATAGAGAGAGACTGGCTGAGACCGACCCTCCCTCCCTGTCATGTCTGATACAGAGAGAGAGACTGGCTGAGACCGACCCTCCCTCCCTGTCATGTCTGATACAGAGAGACTGGCTGAGACCGACCCTCCCTCCCTGTCATGTCTGATAGAGAGAGAGAGACTGGCTGAGACCGAGCCGACCCTCCCTGTCATGTCTGATACAGAGAGACTGGCTGAGACCGACCCTCCCTCCCTGTCATGTCTGATAGAGAGAGACTGGCTGAGACCGACCCTCCCTCCCTGTCATGTCTGATAGAGAGAGAGAGACTGGCTGAGACCGACCCTCCCTCCCTGTCATGTCTGATAGAGAGAGACTGGCTGAGACCGACCCTCCCTCCCTGTCATGTCTGATACAGAGAGACTGGCTGAGACCGACCCTCCCTCCCTGTCATGTCTGATAGAGAGAGACTGGCTGAGACCGACCCTCCCTCCCTGTCATGTCTGATGGAGAGAGACTGGCTGAGACCGACCCTCCCTCCCTGTCATGTCTGATACAGAGAGAGAGACTGGCTGAGACCGACCCTCCCTCCCTGTCATGTCTGATACAGAGAGAGAGACTGGCTGAGACCGACCCTCCCTCCCTGTCATGTCTGATACAGAGAGAGAGACTGGCTGAGACCGACCCTCCCTCCCTGTCATGTCTGATAGAGAGAGAGAGACTGGCTGAGACCGACCCTCCCTCCCTGTCATGTCTGATAGAGAGAGACTGGCTGAGACCGACCCTCCCTCCCTGTCATGTCTGAGAGAGAGAGACTGGCTGAGACCGAGCTGAGCTTTCTCCCTGTCATGTCTGATAGAGAGAGACTGGCTGAGACTGACCCTCCCTCCCTGTCATGTCTGATAGAGAGAGAGAGACTGGCTGAGACCGACCCTCCCTCCCTGTCATGTCTGATAGAGAGAGAGACTGGCTGAGACCGAGCCGACCCTCCCTCCCTGTCATGTCTGATAGAGAGAGACTGGCTGAGACCGACCCTCCCTCCCTGTCATGTCTGATAGAGAGAGACTGGCTGAGACCGACCCTCCCTCCCTGTCATGTCTGATAGAGAGAGACTGGCTGAGACCGAGCCGACCCTCTCTCCCTGTCATGTCTGAGAGAGAGAGACTGGCTGAGACCGACCCTCCCTCCCTGTCATGTCTGAGAGAGAGAGACTGGCTGAGACCGAGCAGACCACCTCCTTGTCTGTGGACTATAAAATACTGTGGCATACACGTTCTCTCTCCCTTGTACCCTACACTACACACACACACACACTTCTCTCACAATACCTGTCAACTGGACTCTCTCTGAATCACACGTCTACAGGGTGCCAGAAAGTAGAGGGAGGAAGGAGGGAGAAGAGAGAGAGAGAGAGATGTCTGATGTCTGTCTGCCAGGGAGGTAGCTAGCTGGTGCTGCTAGACCAGACTGGACTGTCTGCTCCCCTGTGGGGCCTGAGGAGCTCTCTTGGCTTTAAACTTTAATGGCCAGCAAAATGCCAGACGGGGCCGACACACACACACACACACACACACACACACACACACACACACACACACACACACACACCCACTATCACAAGGTCAATGTAGGAGTTAGAGTGGAAACAGCCAAGTATTTATGAAGCTGACGGGTTACCAGACAAGGATCTCACCAGACCTGTCAGTCATACACCTGGAGACTCATTCAATTAAAGCCTGTTTCAGGGCTGTGTAATTCAGAGTCACTGAAGTGGGTTTTTTTTTTTTTTTCATCAGGTGTGTCTGTGTTAATAATGTGCAAGGTCAGCGGTTTTGTTCACCCAACTGCAATTGATGATAACACATTCGTAACTGCAAAACTCTATGTGAAACTCTGAGGCCCGCAGCTGAACCTAACCTGAAATAGACCAGTAGATAAAGCGTTGTAGAGTGGGAGACATGTTTTCTTAGTCCACTTGTATAATAATTACATACATCCAGTTCCTCTTCTGCCATTAATCACATTTAAATCAATGACATTTATTTATAAAGCTCTTTTTACATCAGCAGATGTCACAAAGTGCTGGTACAGAAAACCCATCTTAAAACCCCAAACAGCAAAGCAATGCAGGTGTAGAAGCACGGTGGCTAGGAAAAACTCCCTAGAAAGAAACCTAGAGAGGAACCAGGCTATGAGGGGTGGCCAGTCCTCTTCTGGCTGTGCTGGGTGGAGATTAGAAACCTAGAGATGAACCAGGCTATGAGGGGTGGCCAGTCCTCTTCTGGCTGTGCTGGGTGGAGATTAGAAACCTAGAGAGGAACCAGGCTATGAGGGGTGGCCAGTCCTCTTCTGGCTGTGCTGGGTGGAGATTAGAAACCTAGAGAGGAACCAGGCTATGAGGGGTGGCCAGTCCTCTTCTGGCTGTGCTGGGTGGAGATTACAAACCTAGAGATGAACCAGGTTATGAGGGGTGGCCAGTCCTCTTCTGGCTGTGCCCGGGTTGTAGAGGGTGCAACAGGTCAGTACCTCAGGAGTACGTCAGTTGGCTTTTCATAGCCAGGTTGAGTGAATGAGTTGAAAACAGCAGGTCCGGGACAGGTAGCACATCCGTTGGAACAGGTCAGGGTTCCATAGCCGCAGGCAGAACAGTTGAAACTGGAGCAGCAGCACGACCAGGTGGACTGGGGACAGCAAGGAGTCATCATGCCAGGTAGTCCTGAGGCATGGTCCTAGGGCTCAGGTCCCCAGGGAGGGCAAGATAAGAGAATTAGAGGGACCAAATAAACCCTTGCTCAGCAGAATAAAGTCATAAATCGATGAACGCTTCAATGTAGTTGACATCAGTAATGGGCAAGGTTATTTGAATATCCGACAGGATGTTCGAATCTGATTACTTGGGAGAGTGGCTAAGCCAGCTAGCAAAGTAGCAAGTCACTTTTATTTTATTTATTTTTTATTTAAATAAAAAAAGTATTTATGTTGCATTGCTACGTAGCCTACAAGAAGAGACCATTACATTCGACGTTTTACTAAAACGACAGTTTCATGACAGTTCTGATGAGTGCGCACCATAAAAACTGTACTGGTAGCCTACACACCCCTCAGACCTATAGCTTGTTGTTATTGTCGGCCAATCATAGCAGCACTACATTTACAGGCTCCATGTGTTGAGGGAGATTTATAATCAATGCAAAGTGGAATTACAATTTATTAGGGAATTAAGTTGTCTAAATGAGAAGAAGTAGGCTACAGTGATCTACCAACAGGACACCTGTTGTTTCATATGAATGGAGTTGATGTAGACAAGGATGAGGAGCTCAGCAAAATAGCCTCAATTAGCCTTGTTACTTTAGCTAGCTAGCTTAGCCTTGTTACTTTTAGCTAGCTAGCTTAGCCTTGTTACTTTTAGCTAGCTAGCTTAGCCTTGTTACTTTAGCTTGCTTAGCCTTGTTACTTTAGCTAACTAGCTTACCTTGTTACTTACCTAGCTAGCTTAGCCTTGTTACTTTAGCTAACTAGCTTACCTTGTTACTTACCTAGCTAGCTTAGCCTTGTTACTTTACCTAGCTAGCTTAGCCTTGTTACTTCAGCTAACTACCATACCTTGTTACTTACCTAGCTAGCTTAGCCTTGATACTTTTAGCTAACTAGCTTACCCTGTTACTTACCTAGCTAGCTTAGCCTTGTTACTTTACCTAGCTAACTGGCTAACATGGCTGCTTCTTTACAATGATTTGATACTGTCAAGACCAGTACTACCAGATAGAGTGATGGATAACCTATGGCAGCAACAAGTTTGTCTTACAAGCTGGAATGTAGTTAGACTAGTTTGTTTTATCCCTCTCTCTCTCTCTCTCTCTCTCTCTAACCCCCCCCCCATCCAACCTTCTGCAGCAAGACTCCATTCAAGTTTCAAAACAAAACAATAATTCTCTCTTGACGTGCCGTTTTGAAGTAACTGCCATCGTTCTCTTTTACCACTTAATTACAAATCTTTCCCAAACGTTACTGTTCTGGTCTCTCCCTTTTCTCGTTATTTTCAACTCTCTATTTCGCAGCTTTTCTCTTATTGAAATAAACTCTAACATTGTCCTTTTTTTTGCCTCAGTGGGTCGACGTGAACTTAGTTTTCTTTTTCCTGGACAAGTTCCCAAAAGCATTTGGTGTGTATTTGGCGTGTATTTGGTGTGCATTTGGTGTGTATTTGGTGTGTATTTGGTGTGTATTTGGTGTGTATTTGGTGTGTATTTGGCGTGTATTTGGCGTGTATTTGGCGTGTATTTGGCGTGTATTTGGTGTGTATTTGGCGCTGTGCGTACAGTTAAGCCCTAATTCTTACTCACTAGTGGGAGAAACAAATAATGAAAGAAACTCCAATGTAGCATATAGATGATGATGCATTTTATGGATTTTGAATGTTTTTCTTTTTATTCAACGCACAACCGCGCCACTAGTGTATATGTGGGGTACTCTGCTGTGCGTTTTGAACTCCTGTGTTCTACTGGCTATGCTGTTCCTGTCCTGGCCTGTCCTGTCCTGACCTGGCCTGTCCTGTCCTGTCCTGGAGGGTTTGACGAGGGGAAGAAAGCAGAGAATTCCACCACTCCCTACTCTGGTTTTTATAACAGCAGACTGTTAGCTGCTAAACACATGACGCACCCTGGGCCTTACTGCCTGGAAGCTGACTGCTAATTTTACCGTTGTCTGTAGTGACCTGAGTCACATGTTGTGGATGGAGGGTTCACTGTAGGCCTATGTATAAATTAGGGGTGGGACACACACACACACACACACACACACACACACACACGGAGTCCAGGCCAAATGTTCACTATACTTAGCCTAGCCTTCTGATAATTAGCATAACCTAGGACTTATTGATTAATAAAATATAATATTTTATAATATTTTTATATAAAATTTTGTCTCGTTCATCGTTTTCTTTATTTTTCTTTATTTTTTATATCTTCCTGTCATCTTGACTTAGCTGAGCCATGCATCTTGTGTCGTAGGTAGTATTACTATGCCACAGAGGCTACTCTGCTGCTACTGTAAACCACAGCTCTGCAGCTGTATTACACTGTATTACTCACACTCTATAGTCCCGGCAGTAAAACAACCGGAAGTTTCTTTGTGAAGCTTCACTGCATCTCTTTAGCAGAGCGAGAAGGCTATTTTTTTATTGATTGATGGGACCTGGCAATTATGTAAGGCCACACGGCACTCAAACCCACTGGAACGTTTCATTTGCAATTTCTACCTTTTCAGCGTTTCTGACTGGCCAGCCTGTGATCCTGGGGGGGGGGGGGGCCTTGTGATGTCAGTAGCCTGTGATCCTGGGGGGGGGGGGGGCCTTGTGATGTCAGTAGCCTGTGATCCTGGGGGGGGGGGGGCCTTGTGATGTCAGTAGCCTGTGATCCTGGGGGGGGAGGGCCTTGTGATGTCAGTAGCCTGTGATCCTGGGGGGGGAGGGCCTTGTGATGTCAGTAGCCTGTGATCCTGGGGGGGGAGGGGCTTGTGATGTCAGTAGCCTGTGTTCCTGGGGGGGAGGGGCTTGTGATGTCAGTAGCCTGTGATCCGGAGGAAGAGGGGCTTGTGTTCCGGAGGGGGAGGGGCTTGTGACGTCAGTAGCCTATTCTTCGGAGCGGGAGGGGCTTGTGTTACGGAGGGGGAGGGGCTTGTGACGTCAGTAGCCTATTCTTCGGAGCGGGAGGGGCTTGTGATGTCAGTAGCCTGTTATCCGGAGGGGGAGGGGCTTGTGATGTCAGTAGCCTGTTATCCGGAGGGGGAGGGGCTTGTGACGTCAGTAGCCTATTCTTCGGAGCGGGAGGGGCTTGTGTTCCGGAGGGGGAGGGGCTTGTGACGTCAGTAGCCTATTCTTCGGAGCGGGAGGGGCTTGTGTTCCGGAGGGGGAGGGGCTTGTGACGTCAGTAGCCTATTCTTCGGAGCGGGAGTCTGGTAAAGGTTTACCAGACACTGGAATATGTTTCTGAGTGACAGTGAGGGCTTTGCATAGGCGCTTTGTTACGCTTTTTTGGGGGGACTGGAACAATTTTTTTGGAACGTTATTAACTGGTTCCCATGCTTTTAAAATAATAAGTCGATAGATCAATTTTGTTCCCGATTCTGTTCCTCAACAAAAACAAAACATGTTTTCACTTCTGTTCCCTGAACCTATTCCAACCCCTGGTCATAACCCACTACTTCTAGGAGATAGGGGAGAGAAATGATCTGACTGACTTTTCTATTCTGAGAGGGAGACAAAATACACTGGCTGTAATATTAGGCTCCCATTAACCCTGCCCACAATCTCTCTCCTCTCTCTCCTCCACTCTCTCCTCTCTCTCCTCCACTCTCTCCTCTCTCTCCTCCTCTCTCTCCTTCACTCTCTCCTCCTCTCTCTCCTTCACTCTCTCCTTCACTCTCTCCTCTCTCTCCTTCACTCTCTCCTCTCTCTCCTTCACTCTCTCCTTCACTCTCCGTCACTCTCTCCTCTCTCTCCTTCTCTCTCTCCTCTCTCTCCTTCACTCTCTCCTCTCTCTCCTTCACTCTCCGTCACTCTCTCCTCTCTCTCCTCTCTCTTCTCTTCTCTCTCCTTCACTCTCCGTCACTCTCTCCTCTCTCCACTCTCTCCGTCACTCTCTCCTTCACTCTCTCCTCTCTTTCCTTCACTCTCTCCTTCACTCTCTCCTTCACTCTCTCCTTCACTCTCTCCTTCACTCTCTCCTCTCTCTCCTTCACTCTCTCCTTCACTCTCTCCTTCACTCTCTCCTTCACTCTCTCCACCACTCTCCTTCACTCTCTCCTCTCTCTCCTTCACTCTCTCCTTCACTCTCTCCTTCACTCTCTCCTTCACTCTCTCCTCTCTCTCCTCTCTCTCCTTCACTCTCTCCTTCACTCTCTCCTCTCTCTCCTTCACTCTCTCCTCTCTCCTTCACGCTCTCCTTCACTCTCTCCTCTTTCTCCATCACTCTCTCCTCTCTCTCCTCCTTTCTCCTCATGAAGTGATGTAGCCTGACTCTCTCTGCTCATTGACAAAGCAGCAGACTGACAACAAAGGAGAGCCATATTTAGCAGGCAGGTCACTGGTTGACTCAATTCCCCCTGCCTGTCCTGTTAAAATTTACACCGCATGACTGAGGGGCTGAAAGGGGGAAGGAACACTTTCTCTCCTGTTCTCTCATTCTTTAGCTGTCTATGGTTCTCTCTCTCTCTCTCTCTCTCTCTCTGCTCTCTCTGCTTTCTCTTTGTCTAGCCATCTATGGCTCTCTCTCTCTCTGCTTTCTCCTTTTCTAGCCATCTATGGCTCTCTCTCTCTCTGCTTTCTCCTTTTCTAGCCATCTATGGCTCTCTCTCTCTCTGCTTTCTCTTTGTCTAGCCATCTATGGCTCTCTCTCTCTCTCTCTCTGCTTTCTCCTTTTCTAGCCATCTATGGCTCTCTCTCTCTCTCTGCTTTCTCCTTTTCTAGCCATCTATGGCTCTCTCTCTCTCTCTCTCTGCTTTCTCTTTGTCTAGCCATCTATGGCTCTCTCTCTCTCTCTGCTTTCTCTTTGTCTAGCCATCTATGGCTCTCTCTCTCTCTCTCTCTCTCTCTGCTTTCTCTTTGTCTAGCCATCTATGGCTCTCTCTCTCTCTCTGCTTTCTCTTTGTCTAGCCATCTATGGCTCTCTCTCTCTCTCTCTCTCTCTGCTTTCTCTTTGTCTAGCCATCTATGGCTCTCTCTCTCTCTCTCTCTGCTTTCTCTTTGTCTAGCCATCTATGGCTCTCTCTCTCTCTCTCTCTGCTTTCTCTTTGTCTAGCCATCTATGGCTCTCTCTCTCTCTCTCTGCTTTCTCTTTGTCTAGCCATCTATGGCTCTCTCTCTCTCTCTCTCTGCTTTCTCTTTGTCTAGCCATCTATGGCTCTCTGCTCTCTCTGCTTTCTCTCTCAATATGTCTCCCTTTCTCTCTCTCACTCGCTAGCCTGGGGGTATTCTACAGGGCAGGATTATCTTCTGAGTTAGTGAGCTAAGTAACTTTCAGCAACAAACACACTAGTTGATAAAGATCTGACTCCATATCAACAGCAGTAATGGTGGATAAAGAGGGTAAGATCTGACTCCATATCAACAGCAGTAATGGTGGATAAAGAGGGTAAGATCTGACTCCATATCAACAGCAGTAATGGTGGATAAAGAGGGTAAGATCTGACTCCATATCAACAGCAGTAATGGTGGATAAAGAGGGTAAGATCTGACTCCATGGCAACAGCAGTAATGGTGGATAAAGAGGGTACGATCTGACTCCATGGCAACAGCAGTAATGGTGGATAAAGAGGGTACGATCTGACTCCATGGCAACAGCAGTAATGGTGGATAAAGAGGGTAAGATCTGACTCCATGGCAACAGCAGTAATGTTAGGTGTGTTGGGGACAGGATACTGATAGACTATTGGGACCTTACTGTCCTCATGCTATTGCTGGGCGATATGGCCTAAAAATCATAGCAAATTTTTTTTTTTAATTAAAACTAATGGGTTTTTCACAATATATACAGTTGAAATCGATATGTATATGAAGTTTACATACACCTTAGCCAAATACGTTTCAACTCAGTTTTTCACAATTCCTGACATTTAATCCTAGTAAATATTACCTGTCTTAGGTCAGTTAGGATCACCGCTTTATTTTAAGAATGTGAAATGTCAGAATAATATTAGAGAGAATGAATTATTTCAGCTTTTATTTCTTTCATCACATTCCCAGTGGGTCAGAAGTTTACATACACTCAATTAGCATTTGGTAGCATTGCCTTTTAAATTGTTTAACTTGCGTCAAACGTTTCGGGTAGCCTTCCACAAGCTTCCCACAATAAGTTGGGTGAATTTTGGCTCTTTTTCCCTCATTTTCTTCCAAACATAACGATGGTCATTATGGCCAAACAGTTCTATTTTTATTTCATCAGACCAGAGGACATTTCTCCAAAAAGCACAATATTTGTCCTTATGTGCAGTTGCAAACCGTAGTCTGGCTATTTTATGGCGGTTTTGGAGCAGCAACTTCTTTGCTGAGCGGCCTTTCAGGTTATGTCGATATAGGACTCATTTTACTGTGGATATAGATACTTTTGTACCTGTTTCCTCCAGCATCTTCACAAGGTCCTTTGCTGTTGTTCTGGGATTGATTTGCACTTTTCGCACCAAAGTACGTTCATCTCTAGGAGACAGAACGCGTCTCCTTTCTGAGCGGTATGACGGCTGCGTGGTCCCATGGTGTTTATACTTGCGTACTATTGTTTGTACGATGAACGTGGTACCTTCAGGTGTTTGGAAATTGTAACTAGGTTACCATGTTACAATCTACAGGCTAAACTAGGTTACCACATTACAATCTACAGGCTAAACTAGGTTACCATATTACAATCTACAGGCTAAACTAGGTTACCACATTACAATCTACAGGCTAAACTAGGTTACCACATTACAGGGTAAACTAGGTTACCACATTACAGGCTAAACTAGGTTACCACATTACAATCTACAGGCTAAACTAGGTTACCATATTACAGGCTAAACTAGGTTACCACATTACAGGCTAAACTAGGTTACCACATTACAATCTACAGGCTAAACTAGGTTACCATATTACAGGCTAAACTAGGTTACCACATTACAGGTTAAACTAGGTTACCACATTACAGGTTAAACTAGGTTACCATATTACAATCTACAGGCTAAACTAGGTTACCATATTACAATCTACAGGCTAAACTAGGTTACCACATTACAGGTTAAACTAGGTTACCACATTACAATCTACAGGCTAAACTAGGTTACCATATTACAGGCTAAACTAGGTTACCACATTACAGGTTAAACTAGGTTACCACATTACAGGTTAAACTAGGTTACCATATTACAATCTACAGGCTAAACTAGGTTACCATATTACAATCTACAGGCTAAACTAGGTTACCACATTACAGGCTAAACTAGGTTACCACATTACAGGCTAAACTAGGTTACCACATTACAGGCTAAACTAGGTTACCACATTACAATCTACAGGCTAAACTAGGTTACCACATTACAGGTTAAACTAGGTTACCACATTACATATTACAGGCTAAACTAGGTTACCACATTACAGGCTAAACTAGGTTACCACATTACAGGCTAAACTAGGTTACCATATTACAATCTACAAGCTAAACTAGGTTACCACATTACAGGTTAAACTAGGTTACCACATTACAGGCTAAACTAGGTTACCATATTACATGCTAAACTAGGTTACCACATTACAGGCTAAACTAGGTTACCACATTACAGGCTAAACTAGGTTACCACATTACAATCTACAGGCTAAACTAGGTTACCACATTACAGGCTAAACTAGGTTACCACATTACAGGCTAAACTAGGTTACCACATTACAGGCTAAACTAGGTTACCACATTACAGGCTAAACTAGGTTACCACATTACAGGCTAAACTAGGTTACCATATTACAGGCTAAACTAGGTTACCATATTACAGGCTATGCTAGGTTACCACATTACAGGCTAAACTAGGTTACCACATTACAGGCTAAACTAGGTTACCACATTACAGGCTAAACTAGGTTACCACATTACAGGTTAAACTAGGTTACCATATTACAGGCTAAACTAGGTTACCACATTACAGGCTAAACTAGGTTACCATATTACAATCTACAGGCTAAACTAGGTTACCACATTACAGGCTAAACTAGGTTACCACATTACAATCTACAGGCTAAACTAGGTTACCACATTACAGGCTAAACTAGGTTACCACATTACATATTACAGGCTAAACTAGGTTACCACATTACAGGCTAAACTAGGTTACCACATTACAGGCTAAACTAGGTTACCACATTACAATCTACAGGCTAAACTAGGTTACCACATTACAGGCTAAACTAGGTTACCACATTACAGGTTAAACTAGGTTACCACATTACAGGTTAAACTAGGTTACCACATTACAGGTTAAACTAGGTTACCACATTACAGGTTAAACTAGGTTACCACATTACAGGCTAAACTAGGTTACCACATTACAGGTTAAACTAGGTTACCACATTACAATCTACAGGCTAAACTAGGTTACCACATTACAGGCTAAACTAGGTTACCACATTACAATCTACAGGCTAAACTAGGTTACCACATTACAGGCTAAACTAGGTTACCACATTACAGGCTAAACTAGGTTACCACATTACATATTACAGGCTAAACTAGGTTACCACATTACAGGCTAAACTAGGTTACCACATTACAGGCTAAACTAGGTTACCACATTACAATCTACAGGCTAAACTAGGTTACCACATTACAGGCTAAACTAGGTTACCACATTACAATCTACAGGCTAAACTAGGTTACCACATTACAATCTACAGGCTAAACTAGGTTACCACATTACATATTACAGGCTAAACTAGGTTACCACATTACATATTACAGGTTAAACTAGGTTACCACATTACAGGTTAAACTAGGTTACCACATTACAGGCTAAACTAGGTTACCATATTACAGGCTAAACTAGGTTACCACATTACAATCTACAGGCTAAACTAGGTTACCACATTACAGGCTAAACTAGGTTACCATATTACAGGCTAAACTAGGTTACCACATTACAGGCTAAACTAGGTTACCACATTACAGGTTAAACTAGGTTACCACATTACAGGCTAAACTAGGTTACCACATTACAGGCTAAACTAGGTTACCACATTACAGGTTAAACTAGGTTACCACATTACAGGCTAAACTAGGTTACCATATTACAGGCTAAACTAGGTTACCACATTACAATCTACAGGCTAAACTAGGTTACCACATTACAATCTACAGGCTAAACTAGGTTACCACATTACAATCTACAGGCTAAACTAGGTTACCACATTACAGGCTAAACTAGGTTACCACATTACAGGTTAAACTAGGTTACCACATTACAGGCTAAACTAGGTTACCATATTACAATCCATTATACAGGCCTAGCCTACTCCTCATTTGTCATGCTGAACAACCCTGTGTGTGTGTGTGTGTGTGTGTGTGTACACGATAAGAGAGTCTTACAACAGTTATCAAAAGCCCAGTGACCCCGCCAGACCAGTCTCGACAGAGCGGTAGCAGTGAAGTGAGAGAACAGAATGGCAGGCCCATCGTCAGTTTAGCTGACTAATCATTTGTTTAGTATGTACCGCCACCTCTTTCCCACAACTCCCGGCTCTGTGGCAAGAGTCCAGCTGTCTCTGGAACACCGCACACTCTGACATTCTCACAATGTATGTTTTTTAAATAATTGACGCCTCATTAAAGTTTGAACAAGAGGAGACTGCATTAATAATGAATCGTTTTCCCTGATACCTACAAATGGAAAGCTGTGGTGTTGGATGGCTATAGCTGTAAGGTGAGAGGCAAACTAACTAACTCCTACCTGCATGAATCTCTCTCTCTCTCTCTCTCTCTCTCTCTCTCTGTCTCTCTCTCTCTCTGTCTGCTGTTAGGCGTCTCTGGCTACAGACATGGATATCAGCTATCAGAAACACACAGTGATTTAATACAACATCGTGGTTAGCAGGCAGTGCTCAGGTGGGCTCCGGTACATGTTTTTTTTTTTTTTTTTTTTAGTCTTGGCTGAGAGAGAGAGAGAGAGAGACAGAGACAGAGAGAGAGAGAGAGAGAGAGAGAGAGAGAGAGAGAGAAAACACCAATCCAGTTCCTCAGAGGGCTGGCCACTCAGCCAACTACAGCTGCCTCAAACTCTCCTCATTTCAGCCGTGTGTGTGTTTGCCTTACTGCAATATTGAAACTGATTCCTTCCAAATACACACAGAAGCCTCTCCTTCTCCTTGGCCTACGTGAGTAAGACATTTAAACGTGTTAAACCTCGCAAGGCTACCAGCCCAGACGGCATCCCTAGCCTCTTCCTCAGCATGCTCAGACAAGTTGGCTGGTGTGTTTACAGACATATTCAATCTCTCTCTATCCCAGTCTGCTGTCCCCACCTGCTTTAAGATGTCCACCATTGTTCCTGTACCCAAGAAAGCAAAGGTATCTGAACTACATCACTATCGCTCCGTAGCACTCACTTCTGTCATCATGAAGTGCTTTGAGAGACTAGTTAAGGATCATATCACCTCCACCTTACCCAACACCCTAGACCCACTTTAATTTGCTTATCGCCCCAATAGGTCCACAGACGATGCAATCGCCATCACACTGCACACTGCCCCTATCCCATCTGGACAAGAGGAATACGTATGTAAGAATGCTGTTCATTGACTACAGCTGAGCATTCAACACCATAGTACCCTCCAAGCTCATCATCAAGCTGGAGGCCCTGGGTCTGAACCCTGCCCTGTGCAACTGGGTCCTGGACTTCCTGACGGGCCGCCCCCAGGTGGTGAATGTAGGAAACAACATGTCCACTTCGTTGATCCTCAACACTGGGTCCCCACAAGGGTGCGTTCTCCTGTACTCAGCCCTCTCCTGTACTCCCTGTTCACCCATGACTGCGTGGCCATGCACACCTCCAACTCAATCATCATGTTTGCAGACGACACAACAGTGGTAGGCTTGATTACCAACAATGACGAGACGGCCTACAGGAAGGAGGTGAGGGCTCTCGGAGTGTGGTGTCAGGAAAATAACCTCACACTCAATGTCAACAAAATGAAGGAGATGATCGTGGACTTCAGGAAACAGCAGAGGGAGCAGCCCCCTATCCACATCGACGGGACAGTAGTGGAGAAGGTGGAAAGATTTAAGTTCCTCGGTGTACACATCACGGACAAACTGAAATGATCCACCCACACAAACAGTGTGGTGAAGGAGGCAACCTCAGGAGTCTGAAGAAATTTGGCTTGTCACCTAAAACCCTCATAAACTTTTACAGATGCACAATCGAGAGCATCCTGTCAGGCTGTATCACCGCCTGGTACGGCAGCTGCTCCGCCCACAACCGTAAGGCTCTCCAGCGGGTAGTGAGGTCTGCACAACGCGTCACCGGGGGCAAACTACCTGCCCTCCAGGACACCTACACCCCCCGATGTCACAGGAAGGTCAAAAAGATCATCAAAGACAACAACCACCCGAGCCACTGCCTGTTCACCCAACTATCATCCAGAAGGCGAGGTCAGTACAGGTGCATCAAAGCTGGAACCGAGAGACAGAAGCTGTTTTTCAATCTCAAGGCCATCAGACTGTTAAACAGCCATCACTAACTCAGAGAGGCTGCTGCCTACCATACAGACTTGAAATCATTGGTCACTATAATAAATGGATCACTAGTCACTTCAATAATGCCACTTTAATAATGTTTACAAATCTTACATTACTCATCTATGTATATACTGTATTTTATTCAATCTATTGCACCTTGCCTATGCCGCTCATCCATATATTTATATATTCTTATTCCACCCCTTTAGATTTGTGTGTATTAGGTATTTGTTGTGGAATTGGTATATTACTTGTTAGATATTACTGCAATGTCGGAACTAGAAGCACAAGCATTTCGCTACACTCGCATTAACGTCTGCATAACCATGTGTAATGTGACCAATAAAATATTATTTGATTTGAAACTTTTGGTTCCTACACTGGTCAATAATTCCTCACTGGCTTATTAATTTGTAATCAATGTCAAACAGCAATGTGTTCAAGGTGCTGCCCACTATAGTATTAGAATAGTCAGTTTATTTACAGTTTCCAACAGTTCATTATGTGTTGGGCCATATCGTGCTGCGTGGCACAGTGGACATTTTAAAACGAATGCAGGAATTGATCAATTGTATTTTTCATTTAAACTTTTATTTAACGAGGCAAGTCAGTTAAGAACAAACTCTTATTTTCAATGACGGCCTAGGAACAGTAGGTTAACTGCCTTGTTCAGGGGCAGAACAACATTTTGTATCTTGTCAGCTCAGGGATTTGATCTTGCAACTTTTCGGTTACTAGTCCAACGCTCTAACCACTAGGCTACGCTGCCGCCCCAAAATAAATGCAGAATTTGTTTAGTGTTTGGCGTGTGTATATTTTCTAATATAGTGTTGTTTTTTTACTGTAAAGTGTTGCACTTCAAATGCAACTTCAACTTCACGATCTGATTTAATTCACTTTGCGTACATACCTCCTTTCTTCTTCTCTCCTCTAATAACCAACATCTCTTCTTCTCTCCCCGTTATCCTACAGAGTTTCCCGTCAGACGAGGGCTGGCCGTTCGCCAAGTACCTGGGAGCGTGTGGTCGCGTTGTGGCGGTGAACTACGTCGGCGAGGAGCTGTGGTCTTTCTACAACGCTCCGTGGGACAAGAGGGTTGACCTGGCCCGACAGCTGATGGACATCGCTGAGCAGCTCACCAACAACGACTTTGAGTTTGCCCTCTACCTGCTGGACGTGAGCTTTGATAACTTTGCAGTGGGGCCGCGGGACGGCAAGGTCATCGTGGTGGACGCTGAGAACGTCCTGGTGGCCGACAAGAGACTGATCAAACAGAGTGAGTTGTTACACTGGGGGGTAGAGAGGTGGGGGGTAGAGATGTGGGGGGGGGTAGAGAGGTGGGGGGGGTAGAGGTGGGGGGGGGTAGAGAGAGGGGGGGTAGAGAGGTGGGGGGGTAGAGAGGGGGGTGGGGAGGTGGGGGGGGGGGGTAGAGAGGTGGGGGGGTAGAGATGTGTGTGGGGGGGTAGAGGGGGGGGTAGAGAGAGTGTGTGGGGGGGTAGAGGGGGGGGTAGAGAGAGTGTGAGGTGCGAGGGATAGAGAGGGGGGGGGGAGGTAGAGAGGTGGGTGGGGGGGTAGAGAGGTTTGGGGTGTGATACTAAGAGCTGTGTGTGTGTATGGTGTTTTCTCGGTTACTATGACGCCCGGTGTGTGTGTGTGTGTGTGTGTGTGTGTGTGTGTGTCCTTCACACGCCCTGTGTGTGACAGACTTGTACACTGTTGAAGTCTACACTACATCACATTACCACGTTCTGTATCCATGTACGGACGGATTAAACCTCTGATTATCCGTGTGTGTTTCTCCCAAAGAACCTCAGAATACTGTCCGTCGCGTCCGATCTAGGCTGGAGGGCGGTGCGTTTTCTCACCGCGTCTATATGTCTAACATTTACGTCACTTATCAGAGCGATACACACACCTGACCAGATTAAGGTGAATCGTTAACTAGTGCCCCAGTCTGTCATTTCAAAAGTAAACTTTGTGATAAACAGCAATAGATGAACCAAGAGGGTTTATGTCCAGGACACTAGTTTTCCCCGCCAAGCCACCGTGTCCATGGGGACTGGTGCCGAGCCACCGTGGTGCCAAGCCACCATGTCCATGGGGACTGGTGCCAAGCCACCGTGTCCATGGGGACTGGTGCCAAGCCACCGTGTCCATGGGGACTGGTGCCAAGCCACCGTGTCCATGGGGACTGGTGCCAAGCCACCGTGTCCATGGGGACTGGTGCCAAGCCACCGTGTCCATGGGGACTGGTGCCAAGCCACCGTGTCCATGGGGACTGGTGCCAAGCCACCGTGTCTATGGGGGACTGGTGCCAATGTGCTTGGTGTCTAAATCAAAAAATGTATATTTAACATATCGATGGGTGTGTTAATTGTGTCGATAATCCTCTTCTTTAGAAAACCATTTTTGTTTTCTAACCCGATGTCTCTATTGTAATCCGTTTTTAAGAGTTATTGGAGTTGTTAACCCCTTGTAGGATGGTGAGAATTAGGTCTACTAGCTACCTGCCAGTGACACTCTCCCGTTAAACTAGTCGTCTTTGTTCTGCAGGACATAAAACGATACAGAGGTAGGATGGATCTCTATTTCAAACATGACGTTTTTTTAAAGAAAACATATATATATATATATATTTTAGTATACGCTTTTCATGTTAATTTTTCAAAGCGTTTTACATTCAAATTCAGTTTGTGTCATTTAATAATTTAACTTTTTATGACCCACGGAGAAGAAAACATTTTTTTTTGAAGACTTACGACTACAAAAAAAATGTAAAATCCTAAAAAAGTTGTTAAGACAGAAAGAGCTGCACACCCTCTATGAACACAGGGCTGATTATCTGGTTTACGAGGTCAGGAAATCCTATGTTTTGGACAGAATGCTAATGATATGTTAGAGAGAGGTGCCGCTGAAACTTTCACAACATCAATAAATCACATTTGTCTTCGTAAAAAAAATGTTTTTAATAACATAAGGGGAGTGTCATCACCTGCACTGCGCCGTGTGTGTGTGTGTGTGTGTGTGTGTGTGTGTGTGTGTGTGTGTGTGTGTGTGTGTGTGTGTGTGTGTGTGTGTGTGTGTGTGTGTGTGTGTGTGTGTGTGTGTGTGTGTGCGCTGTCTACATACACACATCCTGGTCAACGCTGTCTATATACACACATCCTGGACAATGCTGCCTTCATACACACATCCTGGACAACGCTGCCTATATACACACATCCTGGTCGACGCTGTCTATATACACACATCCTGGTCAACGCTGTCTATATACACACATCCTGGTCGACGCTGTCTATATACACACATCCTGGTCAACGCTGTCTATATACACACATCCTGGACAATGCTGCCTTCATACACACATCCTGGACAACGCTGCCTATATACACACATCCTGGACAACGCTGTCTATATACACACATCCTGGACAACGCTGCCTATATACACACATCCTGGACAACGCTGTCTATATACACACATCCTGGTCGACGCTGTCTATATACACACATCCTGGTCGACGCTGTCTATATACACACATCCTGGTCGACGCTGTCTATATACACACATCCTGGTCGACGCTGTCTATATACACACATCCTGGTCAATGCTTTCTTCATACACATCCTGGTCGACGCTGTCTATATACACACATCCTGGACAACGCTGTCTATATACACACATCCTGGTCGACGCTGTCTATATACACACATCCTGGTCGACGCTGTCTATATACACACATCCTGGACAACGCTGTCTATATACACACATCCTGGTCGACGCTGCCTATATACACACATCCTGGTCAATGCTGCCTATATACACACATCCTGGTCGACGCTGCCTATATACACACATCCTGGTCGACGCTGCCTATATACACACATCCTGGACAACGCTGCCTATATACACACATCCTGGTCAACGCTGCCTATATACACACATCCTGGTCAACGCTGCCTATATACACACATCCTGGACAACGCTGTCTATATACACACATCCTGGACAACGCTGCCTATATACACACATCCTGGACAACGCTGCCTATATACACACATCCTGGACAACGCTGCCTATATACACACATCCTGGACAACGCTGCCTATATACACACATCCTGGTCAACGCTGCCTATATACACACATCCTGGTCAACGCTGCCTATATACACACATCCTGGACAACGCTGCCTATATACACACATCCTGGACAACGCTGCCTATATACACACATCCTGGTCAACGCTGCCTATATACACACATCCTGGTCAACGCTGCCTATATACACACATCCTGGTCAACGCTGTCTATATACACACATTCTGGACAACGCTGCCTATATACACACATCCTGGTCAACGCTGCCTATATACACACATCCTGGTCAACGCTGCCTATATACACACATCCTGGACAACGCTGCCTATATACACACATCCTGGTCGACGCTGTCTTCATACACATCCTGGTCGACACTGTCTATATACACACATCCTGGTCGACGCTGTCTATATACACACATCCTGGACAACGCTGTCTATATACACACATCCTGGACAACGCTGCCTATATACACACATCCTGGACAACGCTGCCTATATACACACATCCTGGTCAACGCTGCCTATATACACACATCCTGGTCAACGCTGTCTATATACACATTTAGAGCTTGACAATCCAAGCTG
This sequence comes from Salmo salar, assembly GCF_965601325.2. Classification (NCBI taxonomy): domain Eukaryota; kingdom Metazoa; phylum Chordata; class Actinopteri; order Salmoniformes; family Salmonidae; genus Salmo; species Salmo salar. The sequence continues at coordinate 40,332,713 of NC_138319.1, forward strand.
CTCTCTGGCCATTCAGAGTTTAAAGGAGCGCTATGCAGAAATCACTCCGCCATTTACTGGTTGCTGAAATTCAAATAGTTTGTGACAAAACAAGCAATATATAGTGTAGAGAATCATTGTACCATCTAAACCGTTATATTACCGTTTTGAAGCTGGTCTATAAAACCGTGCGTATTACCAGTCAAAAGGTTGGACACACTTATTCATTCCAGGGATTTTCTTTATTTTTTAAAAATGTTCTACATTGTAGAATAATAGTGAAGACATCAAAACTATGAAATAACACACATGGAATCATGTATTAACCAAAAACAGTGTTAAACAAATCAAAATATATTTTATATTTTAGACTCTTCTTCAAGTCTTTGCCTTGATGACTCTTTGTCTTGATGACAGCTTTGCACACTCTTGGCATTTTCTCAACCAGCTTCACCTGGAATGCTTTTTCAACAGTCAACAGATTTCCATTTCCAACCTGGAATGCTTTTTCAACAGTTCCCACATTTGCTGAGCACTTGTCGTCTGCTTTTCCTTCACTCTGCGGTCCGACTCATTCCAAACCATCTCAATTGGGTTGAGGTCGGGTGATTGTGGAGGCCAGGTCATCTGATGCAGCACTCCATCACTCTCCTTCTTCGTCAAATAGCCCTTACACAGCCTGGAGGTGTGTTGGGTCATTATCCTGTTGAAAAACAAATGATAGTCCCACTAAGCACAAACCAGATGGGATGGCGTATCACTGCAGAATGCTGTGGTAGCCATGCTGGTTAAGTGCGCCCTGAATTCTAAATAAATCACACCTCCTCCTCCTCCATGCTTCACGTTGGGAACCACACATGCGGAGATCATCCATTCACCTACTCTGCGTCTCACAAAGACACAGCGGTTGGAACCAAAAATCAACAATTTGGACTCATCAGACCAAAGGACAGATTTCCACCAGTCTAATGTCCATTGCTCATGTTTCTTGGCCCAATCAAGTCTTTTCTTCTTATTGATGTCCTTTAGTAGTGGTTTCTTTGCAGCAATTCGACCACGAAGGCCTGATTCACGCAGTCTCCTCTGAACAGTTGATTTCGAGATGTGTCTGTTACTTGAACTCTGTGAAGCATTTATTTGAGCTGCAATTTCTGAGGCTGGTAACTCTAATGAACATATCCTCTGCAGCAGAGGTATCTCTGGGTCTTCCTTTCCTGTGGCGGTCCTCATGAGAGACAGTTTTATCATAGCCCTTGATTGTTTTTGCGACTGCACTTGAAGAAACTTTCAAAGTTCTTGACATTTTTCTGATTGACTGACCTTCATGTCTAAATGTAATGATGGCTGTAGTTTATCTTATTTTATTTGAGCTGTTCTTGCAGTAATATGGACTTGGTTTTTCTACCAAATAGGGCTATCTTCTGTATACCACCCCTACCTTGTCACAACACAACTGATTGGCTCAAACACATTAAGAATGAAAGAAATTCCACTCTTTAACTTTTAACAAGGCACACCTGTTAATTGAAATGCATTCCAGGTGACTACCTCATGAAGTTGGTTGAGAGAAGGCCAAGAGTAGGTGTGTCCAAACTTTTTTGACTGGTACTGTAACCTATGCTTACACCTGCTACACAGTCTCTTTCCCTCTCTCTCCATCTCTCTCTCCCTCTTCTCTCTCTCTCCTCTCTCTCCCTCTCTCTCTCTCTCTCTTTCTCCTTTTCTCTCTTTCTCTCTCTCTCTCTCTCCTTTTCTCTCTTTCTCTCTCTCTCTTTCTCCTTTTCTCTCTTTCTCTCTCTCTCTTTCTCCTTTTCTCTCTCTCTCTTTCTCCTTTTCTCTCTTTCTCTCTCTCTCTTTCTCCTTTTCTCTCTTTCTCTCCTTCTCTCTCTCCTCTCTCTCCTCTTTCTCCTCTCTCTCCTCTTTGTCCTCTCTTTCTCTACCTTCTACCCTCTGTAGTTTTAAGTGCATCGGTCAGTCTGTCAGTTAACCGTGACATGTGGTGCTTCACTGGCTCTGAAATGTGTGTGTGTCAAGTGGTGATTGAGCTGAAAGGGCCCTTCGACAACGGGGCACCAATGGGGGCTGTGATGGACACTAGTTGGCTGACGAGGCAGCAGTGTGTTGTGTCTCAGCAGCAGCAGCAGCAGCAGCAGTAGCAGTGTGATTGAGTCGTTCTGACAGGGCCGGAGGACCACTGCATTAGAACGGCTGATTACGGTTTGAATCCTCAGGGATCATCCTCCTCTATAACTATTGATCCTCTTTAATGCAACTCCAACTGTTTCCTCCCTAAATAGAAAGATACATTTTAAAATGAACACATGAAGGAGAAAATAAAATGTCCAAATAGATTTATTTCAATAAAACTAAAGTCGTTGGTCTTTTTCTGCCAGATTAGATGTTAAATTCGTTTTTTTGGTTGTTTGTGTCCCAAAATAATGTATATAAATGCCTCTGATGACACAGACTCTTGCAGTAATCTCCTCGAGGTCCGTTATCTCCTCGAGGTCCGTTATCTCCTCGAGGTCCGTTATCTCCTCGAGGTCCGTTATCTCCTCGAGGTCCGTTATCTCCTCGAGGTCCGTTATCTCCTCGAGGTTCGTTATCTCCTCGAGGTCCGTTATCTCCTCGAGGTCCGTTATCTCCTCGAGGTTCGTTATCTCCTCGAGGTTCGTTATCTCCCCGAGGTCCGTTATCTCCCCGAGGTCCGTTAAATCCCCGAGGTCCGTTACCTCCTTGAGATCATGTAAAGTCAGTGCTTAATTTGAACCGGATTGTGTCGGGAAACATGATTCATTTTGTTTCAGAACCCTTTTACCAGGATCAGGTACCTTTCTTGACACGAACAATAATTGTCACTGTTTGTTTCAATGTAAAGAAATGATTTCAAGTTGTCTCCTCTGTAATTCTCCTGCCCCCTGAAAACGTCATGTGAAAACATGCCTGGTATTCCAAGAACTGATGTGTGTTGGGACAGCGCGGGTTCATGGTCTGTATTCATTATAGACTGTATAGACCACCACCTATATAGACTGTATAGACCACCGCCTGTATAGACCTCCGCCTGTATAGACTGTATAGACCACTGCCTGTATAGACCACCGCCTGTATAGACCTCCGCCTGTATAGACTGTATAGACCTCCGCCTGTATAGACTGTATAGACCACCGCCTGTATAGACTGTATAGACCACCGACTGTATAGACCACCACCTGTATAGACTGTATAGACCACCGCCTGTATAGACCACTGCCTGTATAGACCACCGCCTGTATAGACTGTATAGACCACCGCCTGTATAGACTGTATAGACCACCGCCTGTATAGCCCACCGCCTGTATAGACTGTATAGACCACTGCCTGTATAGACTGTATAGACCACTGCCTGTATAGACTGTATAGACCACCGCCTGTATAGACTGTATAGACCACCGCCTGTATAGACTGTATAGACCACCGCCTGTATAGACTGTATAGACCACCGCCTGTATAGACTGTATAGACCACTGCCTGTATAGACTGTATAGACCTCCCCCTGTATAGACTGTATAGACCACCGCCTGTATAGACTGTATAGACCACCACCTGTATAGACCACCGCCTGTATAGACTGTATAGACCACCACCTGTATAGACTACCACCTGTATAGACCACTGCCTGTATAGACTGTATAGACCACCACCTGTATAGTCTACCCCCTGTATAGACTGTATAGACTACCACCTGTATAGACTACCACCTGTATAGACCACTGCCTGTATAGACTGTATAGACCACCACCTGTATAGACCACCACCTGTATAGACTGTATAGACTACCACCTGTATAGCCTGTATAGACCACCGCCTGTATAGACCACCGCCTGTATAGACTGTATAGACCACCACCTGTATAGACTGTATAGACCACCCCCTGTATAGACTGTATAGACCACCGCCTGTATAGACCACTGCCTGTATAGACCACTGCCTGTATAGACCACCACCTGTATAGACTGTATAGACCACCCCCTGTATAGACTGTATAGACCACCGCCTGTATAGACCACTGCCTGTATAGACCACCACCTGTATAGACTGTATAGACAACTGCCTGTATAAACCACCGCCTGTATTGACTGTATAGACCACCGCCTGTATAGACCACTGCCTGTATAGACCACTGCCTGTATAGACCACCGCCTGTATAGACTGTATAGCCCACCCCCTGTATAGACTGTATAGACCACCGCCTGTATAGACTGTATAGACCACCCCCTGTATAGACCACTGCCTGTATAGACCACCGCCTGTATAGACTGTATAGCCCACCCCCTGTATAGACTGTATAGACCACCCCCTGTATAGACTGTATAGACCACCCCCTGTATAGACCACCGCCTGTATAGACTGTATAGACCACCACCTGTATAGACCACTGCCTGTATAGACCACTGCCTGTATAAACCACCGCCTGTATAGACTGTATAGACCACCCCCTGTATAGACTGTATAGACCACTGCCTGTATAGACTGTATAGACCACCCCCTGTATAGACCACTGCCTGTATCTCTCATCTCTCCAGAGTTCCACTTCGTCATTTATTCCCTGATAGAGTCGTAGGTGCGGTAAGGGTGCTGGTGGTCCTGCAATCCCCCCCCCCCTCGATAAACTGAAATAACTTTAACAAAATGATTAGCATTACATCTGTCTCTTCAGAAAGAAAATGAAATCATTATTAAATCCACTAAACCATGAGTAGGCGTGAAGTTTAGCCACAGAGGATCAATAGCTTCTTTTTAAAATATATATAGATTATCTGTGGATTGTGTGTAGCCCAATCACAAAGGCATGCCTACAATCAGGAAGCACGTTGAATCTGTCGGTGAAACTGCATGCAGACAAAACAGGCCTTTTTATTTCAATCGCGGGAAAAACACAGAAAGCAAATGGATATGAAGTGAAAACAGAAGACTAATCTTTCTGTAAAGCTGCCGACACAGTAGATCCATTTCCTAATCGGCCTATTGAACGAACGTTCTTGTTTTACAAAGTAAAACGAGCGAGAGAGAGATGAGATGAGCTTTTGGCGTGGACCGTCGTCAGTGAGTGAGGTGAGCTGCGTTTCATTTGGTGAGTCAGTGAAACTGGAAAGTTTTTTTTTTTTAGGACTATCATTTTCTCCTCGTATTGTACCATAATGTCTCCTCATAACCTAGACCTTGGTGGATTCAAGACGAGGTTATTTCTATTGATTCTCAGTTTGACAGTGTCAAAGTAGTCTGGCATTTTGATCATTTCTCGTGCAGTATTAAAAGAGATTCTGCTAAAGTCTACACAGTCATCTAAAATTATGTAGAATTGCATGAAATGCGTTTTTTATAAAAGGCAACAGTTTTACAGTGTGCAACTACTGCGGTATGCAAATTAATGTATATATATTATTTATGCGCTCAGGTACCTCAGAGCCCCCAGGTCACCCTCACTCTCGGACGACTTTGTTTGTTTGTTTGTTTCCCCGACACCTCCCAATTCATAATTGAAGTGCTGTGAAAAGGTTTTCCTTTTAGATATTTAAAATGAGACGGTGCAGCAGCCATTTTAAAACCCCTCGCTTGAAGCGGCCATTGAATGTCCAGTCACGGCGTAGGCTAATGAAGGGTTTTCAAGTTTTATAGTGAAACGGAATCCGTTCACTAGTGTTTGTTCACAGTCTGAATCGATTCCAGTTCAGCTTTTTTTTTTTGGGGGGGGGGGGGATTGATCTGAATTAGTTTTTAACACAACAATGATGAGGATATGAATGATGCATTTCCTGTTGCTGCAATGGACTCACTCTAATTATGGCTATTTCCTCTCACAGTATTCCTAGTCATCTCTCTCAGTAGTAGTAGTATACCTGTCTAACCTCTCTGTCTCTCTCCCCCAATCTCTCTGTCTCTCTCCCCCTCTCTCTCTGTCTCTCTCCCCCTCTCTCTGTCTCTCTCCCCCTCTCTCTGTCTCTCCACCCCTCTCTCCGTCCCTCTCTCCGTCCCTCTCTCTGTCCCTCTCCCCTTCTCTCTCCCCCACTCTCTCTGTCCCTCTCTCCCCCTCTCTCCACCACTCTCTCCCCCTCTCTCCACCACTCTCCCCCTCTCTCCACCACTCTCCCCCTACCTCCACCACTCTCTCCACCACTCTCTCCCCCTCTCTCTCCGTCCCTCTCTCCCTTCTCTCTCCCCCACTCTCTCTGTCCCTCTCCCCCTCTCTCTCCCCCTCTCTCTCCCCACTCTCTCCCCCTCTCTCTCCCCTCTCTCTCCACCACTCTCCCCCTCTCTCTCCCCTCTCTCCACCACTCTCCCCCTCTCTCTCCGTCCCTCTCTCCCCCACTCTCTCTGTCCCTCTCCCCCTCTCTCTCCCCACTCTCTCTGTCCCTCCCCCACTCTCTCCCCCACTCTCTCCCCCTCTCTCCACCTCTCTCTCCGTCCCTCTCTCCCTTCTCTCTCCCCCACTCTCTCTGTCCCTCTCCCCCTCTCTCTCCCCACTCTCTCTGTCCCTCCCCCACTCTCTCCCCCTCGCTCCCCCTCTCTCTCCCTCTCTCTCCATCCCTCTCCCCCATCCCTCTCCCCCTCTCTCTCTCTCTCTCTCTGTCTCTCCAGATAAACCAGAGAACTATGACGTTTGGTACGAGAGTCGCTTCGAGGACTGTGACAAAGAGGCCTGCCTGTCCTTCTCCAAGGAGTCTCTGTGTACCCGCGTCACCGTGGACCACAACTACTACGCCGTGTGTCAGAACCTGCTGTCGCGTTACGCCACGTGGCGAGGGACCACCGGCGGGCTGCTCCACGACCCCCCCGCCCACGTAGCCAAAGACGGCCAGCTGGAAGCGCTGTTGGACGAGTGCACCAACCCTAAAAAACGCTACGGACGCTTCACAGCCGCCAAGGAGCTGAGGGACTACCTCACGCAGCTAGTTTCCTCCTCTTCCTCCTCCGCCACGGCGAGGTAATGAACAGAACCTACGCTTGGCGGTAGCCTGCAGCTCGGCGTGGCTGGTCAGAGTTGGGTTTGGGTTTCACCCCCCTCCCTCCCTCCCCCCCCCCCCCCCCCCCTGACCTTGTCCCCAGGAACTTTACCCATGACCCTCCTCGTCTCACTTCAAGTGCAGGAGATCTCGTCCTCACTGGTCACACGGCAGCAGCAGTGATTTGGTCCTCTCCTTTCCTGGTGGAAACCCAACCTGCAAAGCTTGATGGGAGTTGTTTTAAAGGGAACTTCACTGCTGGTTTATATTATTACTTCTGACTTTGTTTGGTAGCTGGTGAGAATGAGGTGCTTGGAGCTAGTGGACCAGGAGAAAGGGGATTGACAGAACCCTCTCACCCCAGAGAAGGACTGCTATCCTGGGGGAGAGCTGAGGGACGACCGTGTGGCTACTCTAATGTAGCATGTGGTGTCTGACTAAATGACTTCTCTCCCCTCTGTCCACCAGGACTCCTCTCTGTCTGTCCACCAGGACTCCTCTCTGTCTGTCCACCAGGACTCCTCTCTGTCTGTCCACCAGGACTCCTCTCTGTCTGTCCACCAGGACTCCTCTCTGTCTGTCCACCAGGACTCCTCTCTGTCTGTCCACCAGGACTCCTCTCTGTCTGTCCACCAGGACTCCTCTCTGTCTGTCCACCAGGACTCCTCTCTGTCTGTCCACCAGGACTCCTCTCTGTCTGTCCACCAGGACTCCTCTCTGTCTGTCTGTCCACCAGGACTCCTCTCTGTCTGTCTGTCCACCAGGACTCCTCTCTGTCTGTCTGTCCACCAGGACTCCTCTCTGTCTGTCTGTCCACCAGGACTCCTCTCTGTCTGTCTGTCCACCAGGACTCCTCTCTGTCTGTCTGTCCACCAGGACTCCTCTCTGTCTGTCTGTCCACCAGGACTCCTCTCTGTCTGTCTGTCCACCAGGACTCCTCTCTGTCTGTCTGTCCACCAGGACTCCTCTCTGTCTGTCTGTCCACCAGGACTCCTCTCTGTCTGTCTGTCCACCAGGACTCCTCTCTGTCTGTCTGTCCACCAGGACTCCTCTCTGTCTGTCTGTCCACCAGGACTCCTCTCTGTCTGTCCACCAGGACTCCTCTCTGTCTGTCCACCAGGACTCCTCTCTGTCTGTCCACCAGGACTCCTCTCTGTCTGTCCACCAGGACTCCTCTCTGTCTGTCCACCAGGACTCCTCTCTGTCTGTCCACCAGGACTCCTCTCTGTCTGTCCACCAGGACTCCTCTCTGTCTGTCCACCAGGACTCCTCTCTGTCTGTCCACCAGGACTCCTCTCTGTCTGTCCACCAGGACCTCTCTGTCTGTCCACCAGGACTCCTCTCTGTCTGTCCACCAGGACTCCTCTCTGTCTGTCCACCAGGACTCCTCTCTGTCTGTCCACCAGGACTCCTCTCTGTCTGTCCACCAGGACTCCTCTCTGTCTGTCCACCAGGACTCCTCTCTGTCTGTCCACCAGGACCTCTCTGTCTGTCCACCAGGACCTCTCTCTCTGTCTGTCTGTCCACCAGGGACTCTTGTGTTTGCTAACATTGAATCTTAACAATATGTTTTTTTTTTTGACAGCATCTATTTTTCATATGGTTTGGGGTTGAATGAATCTCAGAACAGAACCGTGTGTCAGAACAGAACCGTGTGTCAGAACAGAACCGTGTGTCAGAACAGAACCGTGTGTCAGAACAGGACCGTGTGTCAGAACAGAACCGTGTGTCAGAACAGGACCGTGTGTCAGAACAGAACCGTGTGTCAGAATTCTGGGCTGAGGGGAAGGTTCCTCCTATAGTCCCACAGTCAGTCCGGCAGCTGCAGAGACCTGGGCGCAGAACAGCAGGTAAAGAGAGGAGGGAGGTGAAAAAGATAAATCCTTGGTTGCTATTAAAGTCTTACTTCCTGCTACTGCTAATCAATCACTCAATTTCCAGTTCCCCTGGATTCAGGCAATCAACGTTTGGGAGAGGGGGGGTTGAGACAGAGGGGGGGGTTGAGAGAGAGGGGGGGTTGAGAGAGAGGGGGGGTTGAGAGAGAGGGGGGGTTGAGAGAGAGAGAGGGGGGGGTTGAGAGAGAGGGGGGGGTTGAGAGAGAGGGGGGGTTGAGAGAGAGAGGGGTTGAGAGAGGGGGGGGGTTGAGAGAGGGGGGACCCTGTAGGAACCTCCCTCCCTCTCTGTCTGTCCCTGTAGGAACCTCCCTGTCTGTCTTGTGTCTGGAAACACAAGCTGAAATAGTACTAAGCCCAGGGTCAGGGTTAACCAAGCTGAAATAAGGGGCCCCCTGTTTGAATAGTTAAAAATGAAATACATCCTTAATTCCTTCCTTGGTGTAAACTCTGATCTGACATCAGTTGAGGTGAAAGACATTTAGTGGAATCACAGGAAGGAAGGAATAATGCATTTTCAAAGTATTCAACATACTGTGTCCCAACACTTCCAAATAGACTCCTCTCCTTGTTTCCTTTCCTTCACTACCAGTCACTATCACTGTTGGTGGATTATATATATATATATAGGAGGTTAAAGAACTGGATAGAGGGACATCATATGTCTTTCACCTATCAGGGTCTTTCAGATGAGTGGTGTTGTGTGGGTAAAGGAACAAGGACAGGAAGTGATTTGGAAGACTTGGGTCATATTTCCCATTGCTGTACCTACAGAGTCTGGAATTGGCTTTAATTGATGAATGGCTTTTTTAGTGTCTCGTTTTTCTAATGTTTCCTCCAATCTCCTCTACAGTTCCACTGTCTGTCTTCTGTTTGAAAAGGGAAATGCTGATTTTGTGTTAACTGTTCTGTGTGGGTTTTTTTTTTTTTTTTAATTTTTTGTACTTCCTCAACAGCCCAGATTTGACTCGTCACACGTTGTAATTTCACATCTGTGAGTTTTGTGTTCAATATTAAACGTTGCCTCTTCACTACTCAGCGTACACTTTTGAGCCGTCAAACTTTAAATGGTCTATATTTCTTTAATCTCCAGCAAATGTTATGGGAAATCAAAGCTGGAAAAGCAGATCCAGAGGTTGGTTGCTTGTCCTTCTACAGGTCCGGGGGCGGGTTAAAGACCCCTGTCTGTCTGGTAAAGCAATAAAGACTAGTCTGGCTGAATAACGGATAGGATTATTATAGTTATGGTTTAGAATCTCCTTGTACACGTCTGAAATGGAACCCTGTTCCCTATATAGTGCACTACTTTTGACTACATGGGTAGTGCACTAAATAGGGAATAGGGTGCAATTTTGGACTCTCAACCCCTTTGTTTTTTTTGTTGTTATCAGGAATGTTTCCTGCTTCTCCGGGCCTGGAGGATTCTAATTGGTTCATTCAGTAGTTGGAGGAGGGATTTGTATGTGCATAAATAACTGTCTGCTTTTTGTACTGTAATTTTTCATTTGAGTATTATATCAGCGGTGTCTGATTTTACTGTGCCTTTCATTCAAAAGTTGTATTTACAACTTTTTAGTGGGTTTAAATATTAAAATATATATATATATATACTTACCTGATGTGTTGTTTCTGTCAGTCCATTACATACTCATGTTGTCACTACAGGTGTTTTGTGTTTTTGACTGCAGGTTATTGGCCTTTATAACATTTCAAAATATATTTATTTTCTTCTGTCACTCACTCTGGGGCCTGCCTGTCGCTCCGGGGCCTGCCTGTCGCTCCGGGGCCTGCCTGTCGCTCCGGGGCCTGCCTGTCGCTCCGGGGCCTGCCTGTCGCTCCGGGGCCTGCCTGTCGCTCCGGGGCCGGCCTGTCGCTCTTGGGCCTGCCTGTCGCACTGGGGGGCCTGCCTGTCGCTCCGGGGCCGGCCTGTCGCTCTTGGGCCTGCCTGTCGCTCTGGGGCCTGCCTGTCGCTCTGGGGCCGGCCTGTCGCTCTTGGGCCTGCCTGTCGCTCTGGGGGGCCTGCCTGTCGCTCTGGGGCCTGCCTGTCGCTCTGGGGCCTGCCTGTCGCTCTGGGGCCGGCCTGTCGCTCTGGGGCCTGCCTGTCGCTCTGGGGCTGGCCTGTCGCACTGGGGCCTGCCTGTCGCTCTTGGGCCTGCCTGTCGCTCTGGGGCTGGCCTGTCGCACTGGGGCCTGCCTGTCGCTCTTGGGCCTGCCTGTCGCTCTTGGGCCTGCCTGTCGCACTGGGGGGCCTGCCTGACGCTCTGGGGCCTGCCTGTCGCTCTGGGGCCGGCCTGTCGCACTGGGGGGCCTGCCTGTCGCACTGGGGCCTGCCTGTCGCACTGGGGCCTGCCTGTCGCTCTGGGGCCTGCCTGTCGCACTGGGGGGCCTGCCTGTCGCACTGGGGCCTGCCTGTCGCTCTGGGGCCGGCCTGTCGCACTGGGGGGCCTGCCTGTCGCACTGGGGCCTGCCTGTCGCTCTGGGGCCTGCCTGTCGCACTGGGGGGCCTGCCTGTCGCACTGGGGCCTGCCTGTCGCTCTGGGACCTGCCTGTCGCTCTTGGGCCTGCCTGTCGCTCTGGGACCTGCCTGTCGCTCTGGGACCTGCCTGTCGCTCTTGGGCCGGCCTGTCGCTCAGGGACCTGCCTGTCGCTCTTGGGCCGGCCTGTCGCTCTGGGACCTGCCTGTCGCTCTGGGGCCGGCCTGTCGCTTTGGGACCTGCCTGTCGCTCTTGGGCCGGCCTGTCGCTCTGGGACCTGCCTGTCGCTCTGGGGCCGGCCTGTCGCTTTGGGACTTGCCTGTCGCTCTGGGGCCGGCCTGTCGCTTTGGGACTTGCCTGTCGCTCTTGGGCCGGCCTGTAATCCTTCTGACAGTTCTTTTTCCTATGCCTCCATCCCAGTTTGTACTCTGTTTTCTGCCTGTGTGTGTGTGTGTGTGTGTGTGTGTGTGTGTGTGTGTGTGTGTGTGTGTGTGTGTGCGTGTGTGCGTGTGTGTGTGTGTTTTGCACTAAGGCCTGAGTGCTTGCTCTCTAACCAGAGGATACGTGTGTGTGTGTGTGTGCAGTGCATTCTGAAAGTATACAGACCCCCTGACTTTTTCCACTTTTTGTTACGTTACAGCCTTATTCTAAAATGGATTAAAAAAAAAAAATGTAAACACAGAATACCCCATAATTACAAAGCAAAAACAGGTTCATAGAAATGTTTGCAAATGTATTACAAATAAATAAAAATATCACATTTACATAAGTATTCAGACCCTTTACTCAGTACTTTGTTGAAGCACCTTTGGCTGCGATTACAGCCTCAAGTCTTCTTGGATATGACGCTACAAGCTTGGCACACCTGTATTTGGGGAGTCTCTTACATTCTTCTCTGCAGATCCTCCTGGACTCCAATCAAGTTGTAGAAACATCTCAAGGATGATCAATGGGAACAGGATGCACCTGAGCTCAATTTACAGTCTCCAATCAAAGGGTCTGAATAGTTATGTTAATAATGTATTTCTGTTTTTAGTTTTTTTAATCAATTAGCAAACATTTCTAAAAACCTGTTTTCGCTTTGTCATTATGGGGTATAGTGATGTCGTTATGGGGTATTGTGATGTCATTATGGGGTGTTGTGATGTCATTATGGGGTATTGTGATGTCATTATGGGGTATTGTGATGTCATTATGGGGTGTTGTGATGTCATTATGGGGTATTGTGATGTCATTATGGGGTGTTGTGTGTAGATTGATAAGGGGTAAAAAATGATAATTGAACACATTTTAGAATAAGGATGTAACGTAACAAAATGTGGAAAAAGTCAAGGTGTAGGAATACTTTCCGAATGCACTGTAGCTGCCTAACCAGAGTATAGCTCTCCCCCTCTGTGAACCCAGCTGAGATCAACACACACAGACCCCCACAGTAGTTAAATTGGTCCCTCCAGGTCTGAGACCCAGCACCTATGATCCAAATGAGAGACAGATGGAGCTGAGCCCTTTAGTTATGCAAATGTTGAATTGTCTACATGTAAACAATCAGCCAGCAACACCAGTAATAAAACAGCAAAATCCCACAAGCCCCGGTAGGGGACTGGTCGACCTATTCAGTTGGTCCGCTTGTTGCATACAGAGGAGGAAGTGACACACAGAGAGAAACACACAAGCTGTTTTAATGGCCTGAACTTAGGAGGAGGAGTATCGCACCTTTTTCAACCCCCCCCCCCCCCCCCCCCCCCCGCACGGTGGAAACGCCATGTTCCGATGGTGTTGAATACATCGCGGAGAGATGGGAGCTAAATTAAACACAGGTTACAGCTAGACCTACATTACCTTCACAGTACATGTTTGGCTGAGCACCAGTGGAATGGGTTTTTGGGGGGGAGGGGGGGTTATTCAAGTCATCAATATGTTACAACAACAACATGCTTAGAGTTTGTGATCTAGCTAATGATTAGCCCAATGGGGTCCATGCAGATGAGCTGGGGTGGAGCTAACTACTGTACTGCTCCAGCCAATCACAAGCTGCATGACTGTGTATTGGTATTTAACTCTTCTTCTTCTCTCTGTTCATCTCAATTTTACCTCATCCTTCTCTTCTTCTTCTTCTCTCTGTTCATCTCAATTTTACCTCATCCTTCTCTTCTTCTTCTTCTCTCTGTTCATCTCAATTTTACCTCATCCTTCTCCTCTCTGTAATTCTCCCGTCTTTCTTTGACACCCAGTATACATTGTCGTGGGGTGTGTTTAGTATTTAGCTACATGGGTGGGGTGGCTTTTCAGCAGGGCTGGTGCCTGACCGAATCAGTTGGATGGGCAGTTGATTTCCATAGCACGTTTTTATTTTTTTTAAATGTTATTTTTTTATGTGTGATATATTAAAGACAATGGGCGGAATGTGAATTTCAATTTTGGGGAAGCTGATGTAACAGTGTAGGTTCCGCCCCTCTCTTCGCCCCAACCTGGGCTCGAACCAGGGACCCTCTGCACACATCAACAACTGACACCCCACGAAGCACCGTTACCCATCGCGCCACAAAAGCCGAAACCCTACTTCAAGTCTCAGAGCCAGTGACGTCACCGATTGAAACGCCACCGCTAACTAACTAGCCATTTCACATCGGTTACACTTACAATTTATCCTACCATTTTTACCGATCTACATGGCAGTTATTAATATATATATTTTTATATGCGCATTTTCGTAAAACAGTTTTATTTAAATAATAAAGTTCTCAATCATAGTCACATGGTTAATAATCATAACAATCCGAATTATAATGATAAAATGTAAAACTAATGCGTGAGCACCAGCCTCTCCTATATGGACACATTGATACCCCGTTATCCGTTGTCGGCTAAAGAAACGAGAACTCCTGGGAGACAGCAGCAGCCCTAACAACTAGATAGACCAACAGCAGACAAAAATAACAACTGGAGAAAATGTCCTGATTTAAAATGCTGCTTCTTTCAATCACATTCATCTCTCTACTCCACCTGTCCGCCTACTTTTCTAGCTGTCTTGACTTGAGCTATCACTAGTGAAGTGCAACGTTGTATCAAGTCAAACTGGGCCCGGTGGGCTCGGGATAGACATCTGGGGGGAAGGGGAAGTATTTTATTATGTTTTGCTCTTTCACACTGAGGTTAAGTGATTATCGAGGCCAGCAGCGTGTTGGGAAGATTTTTCAAATACTGTGAGGCACTATAAACATTCGCAATATGCGTAAAAAATATATATATTTCATTGACTTAGTGTGTGTGAGGTGAAGAAAACGTTACTGAGAAGCTCAGTTTATTAGTGATGGACGTGGTGAGTTAAGCTGATCAGAAGTTCAGCAGGTCTATGGGTTTTCCCTCCACGTTATCAGGACGGAGAAAGGAGACGCACTGCTCACATGACGCACAACAAACAAAACACCATTTGATTTTTACATTTTTTGACACAACTCCTAAATGATGGTTATGAAATAAACCAAAACGTGTTTTCTAACAAGTGTAGCAGGTTATGAACACTCTTGAGCCTTGAGAACGGTAAATTACTATAATTAATACATGTATTAACATACATTTATGTAACACAAATGTCTGGGATTAACGGTACAGTTACTAGACCTACTGGTGACGTGTGTAACGGGGGAATTCACACAAATGAAATCACGAAAGCGCAAGAATTAACGGGAGATAGCTGAGCTAATTCTGGAGAGAGACGCGCCATATCTTCGTCACACAGCCATCCCGCAACTCAATACTCCGCCAGGCCGGTTCCTACGTGCTTCTGATTTAAAACACTCCAGCGCGGTTTTTTTTGGTTGTTGTTGTTCAGACGAAGAAGAAGCTAATTTATTTAATGAAGAAGCTAATTTATTTAATGATGAAGCTTATTTTCCAATTCCCGTGTCTGAAACCAGAGATCTGTATATAATGACGAGATGCTCATGTCTCCGCACTAACAATTGTAGTCGTTGTCCCAAAAGGCGAGAAGGAAGGCAACAAGTTTAGGTCTGCATTATCAAACCTATAGAAACAGATTGGGTTTATTCTTGACAGATTTTTTTGGGGGCAAGAGTGAGCTTGCTTCTTGCTTCTGTGCTGAAACTCTCACTGAAGAAGGAATCTGAGTGAGCAAAACAGCGCCTCTTTCTATGTTACTGTATGTATCTGATGCTGTCTGGACAAAAACAGTATGCAAATAGAAAAAAAAAATATATATATATAAATATCCAGAAAACATCAGATACAGTCGTATGAAAAAGTTTGGGCACCCCTGACAATTTCCATAATTTCCATTTATAAATATTTGGGTGTTTTGGATCAGCAATTTCATTTTGATCTATCAAATAACTGATGGACACAGTAATATTTCAGTAGTGAAATGAGGTTTATTGGATTAACAGAAAATGTGCAATATACATCAAAACAAAATTAGACAGGTGCATAAATTTGGGCACCCCAATAGAGAAATCACATCAATATTTAGTAGAGCCTCCTTTTGCTAAAATAACAGCCTCTAGACGCTTCCTATAGCCTCTAATGAGTGTCTGGATTCTGGATGAAGGTATTTTGGACCATTCCTCCTTACAAAACATCTCCAGTTCAGTTAGGTTTGATGGTTGCCGAGCATAGACAGCCCGCTTCAAAATCATCCCACAGATTCTCAATGATATTCAGGTCTGGGGACTGGGATGGACATTCCACAACATTGTACTTGTTCCTCTGCATAAATGCCCGGGTAGATTTTGAGCAGTGTTTTTGGCAGGGGCGAAAATCTGATATGAACTTTGGAGGGGACAATTACATGACATTTTCTCAAGAGCAATTCCTGAGGGCGACGCCAAAAGTAGTGCTGTAACACATAGCCTACATTGTAATATGGTAAATGTATATTGAGGAACCAAAGAAATAAGGTGTTTGCCGTACTCCTAACTACCGGTACCCAAAACTACACAACTATTCACAACAGCAATACCATTGCCTTTAACAAATCTTAGTTCAGTCACCAGTTTAAGTTGAGAGTGGGGGTATCCATGGCATTTTCCAATTATGTTCCTATTTTACAAGTAAAAAAAATTGAGAACCTTTCATAATGTTGCCAAAGACTCAACAAACTTACCTGAGACTCCCTGTCTCTGCCAGTCTGTCCCTGCATATCTGTCCCCAACTCTGCTGTCTGTGTGCCATCTGTTGCCTGCTCTGCCTAATGACATCATTGTGAAACATTTCCATTAGAATTTCATTTCTTTCTTATGAACATTTTATCAACTAGTCTTTGAGATATTAGGCTACTAGGGTTCTTACTATGTGTTTTGGTGTACTGAAAAATACTCTGATGTCCGTCTTTTATTTTTCTGCCATTTTTCTACCTGGCTGGCTGGCTGGCTACACACACACACAGTGTGTAGGTTATTTACAGTAGGAGATGGGCTTCTATCATCTTCTATCATTCTATTTGGGCTTCGATCTAAAAGGTAGCTAGCAAATGTGAAACGGATTAAAATGACAAGAGTTGACAGCTGTATTAGTTCACCATTTACACAACATATGCTGCAACCTTTTGTAATATTAATAGTTTGTTTCATATTGGCTGGCTTCCAACAATAGCTGAATTTGCAAAGTTAGCGAGCACCAATTCAGTTTCAGTGGTGTTTGCTATAATCTTTGCTACCCGGGTTAAATAAAGGTGAAATAAAATAAATAAATAAAAGTTCCCTTGCGACAATTTAGCTTTTGCAACGAGACCATTAAATATATTTAAGACAATGGTAGAAGAGAGTGTAGTTCTGTTCAGTTTGGACTTCAGTTTATCGCTAACCTTATCACAGGGACTTTGAAGCACTAACTTACATCATCTGCATGCTGATCTCGGAATAAATTGACGATAGCAAAGATTCCATCTTTGACAAGGCCACATAAATGGAATAGGTACTAGCTAGCTTAATAGTTAATATTTGCGCGCTAGCTCTGCATATTCAGCTAGTGTGTGTGCGCGATTGACTGGATTAACCTCACGTCAGTTACGTTCATTGAGTGCCTTTCAGACAGTAGATACGACCCCTCTGTTACCTTGCCAACTAAGGAACTGGCAGTGGATCAAACCATTGTGAGGCAAAGGGTGGGGGGGTCGCAATCTTTTGAAACTTAAAAACGCGCTATTAAGTGTCTATAATCAGCACAATTGCTTTCATTGCGTATTATTAATATTATTTAAATTACATAGTTATGTTTCAGTGATATATTGGGGGGGGACAAATCATATTTTTCCCAGGATGGGGGGGTCGTGTCCCCCCCGTGTCCCCCGGGATTTCCGCCCCTGGTTTTTGGGTCGTTGTCTTGTTGAAATATCCAGCCCCAGCGTAACTTCAACTTTGTGACTGATTCTTCAACATTATTCCCAAGAATCTGCTGATATTGAGTGGAATCCATGCGACCCTCAACTTTAACAAGATTCCCAGTACCGGCACTGGCCACACAGCCCCACAGCATGATGGAACCCACACCAGATTTTACTGTGGGTAGCAAGTGTTATTCTTGGAACGCTGTGCTCTTTTGCCTCCATGCATAACATCCCTTGTTATGACCAAATAACTCAATCTTTGTTTCGTCAATCCACAGCACCTTATTCCAAAATGAAGCTGGCTTGTCCATAATGTGCGTTTTGCATTACCTCAAGCAACTCTGTTTGTGGCGTGTGTGCAGAAAAGGCTTCTTCCGCATCACTCGCCCATACAGCTTCTCCTTGTGCAAAGTGCGCTTTAATTGTTGAACGATGCACAGTGACACCATCTGCAGCAAGATGATGTTGTAGGTCTTTGGAGGTGGTCTGTGGGCTGTTTTTGACCGTTCTCACCATCCTTCGCCTTTTGCCTCTCCGATATTTTACTTGGCCTGCCACTTCTGGCCTTAACAAGAACTGTGGCTGTGGTCTTCCATTTCCTCACTATGTTCCTCACAGTGGACACTGACAGCTTACATCTCTGCGATTAGCTTTTTGTAGCCTTCCTCTAAACCATAATGTTGAACAATCTTTGTTTTCAGGTCATTGGAGACTTGTTTTGAGGCCCCCACGTTGCCACTCTTCAGAGGAGAGTCAAAGAGAACAACAACTTGCAATTGGTCACCTTAAATACCTTTTCTCATGATTGGATGCACTTGTCTATGAAGTTCAAGGCTTAATGAGCTCACCAAACCAATTGTGTGTTTCAATTAATCAGTACTAAGTAGTTAACAGGTATTCAAATCAACAGAATGACAAAGGCTGTCCAAATTTTTGCATAGCCTATTTTTCACATCTGATTTAATTTCATACAACTTAATATTGCTACACTAAAAATCATTGTCTGGACAATAACCCCAGTACTCTGCTTTTATTAGAAAATGAATGGCATGCCACTGTGATCATTTTCTGTGACGACAGAGTAAATTATTATGCCGCCTCAGAGGGGTGCCCAAACTTTTGTCATACGACTGTAAATGGTCTACACTTACTGAGACACAGGGGCAACTGTTTCGCTCACTTGGATGCGTTATCTAAGATGGATGCATGTTTCTGTAGTTGTGCGTCTCGGTTCTAAATAAATTATAAATATTTTCTTTGGACAGGCAAGGAGGTACGGATAGGGTGTGCCTGGCCTCCCCTCTAATGCCCACCCATAACGCCGGCCCTGCTTTTCAGTATAGGATTATGAGAGATTTTTGTTGGTGTTGTTACATTCTGCATGGGCAGCAGCATGTCAGTCAGTCAGTCTGCCTGTCTGCCTGCCTGTCTGCCTGCCTGCCTGCCTGCCTGCCTGCCTGCCTGCCTGCCTGCCTGTCTGCCTGCCTGCCTGTCTGTCTGCCTGCCTGCCTGCCTGCCTGCCTGCCTGCCTGCCTGCCTGCCTGTCTGCCTGCCTGCCTGCTTGCCTGCCTGCCTGCCTGCCTGCATTGGAAGAGGAATCGCTGCCGGTACAAAACATGTGTTATGGTGCTTCCTGTCTAGTCATGTGACTACCTGTACGGTAGGCTATCAGCAGCAGACAGGTTGAACCCCCCCAGACTACCTGTACAGTAGGCTATCAACAACAGACTGGTTGAACCCCCCAGACTACCTGTACGGTAGCCTATCAGCAGCAGACAGGTTGAACCCCCCCAGACTACCTGTACGGTAGGCTATCAGCAGCAGACAGGTTGAACCCCCCAGACTACCTGTACAGTAGGCTATCAACAACAGACTGGTTGAACCCCCCAGACTACCTGTACGGTAGCCTATCAGCAGCAGACAGGTTGAACCCCCCCCAGACTACCTGTACGGTAGGCTATCAGCAGCAGACAGGTTGAACCCAGACTACCTGTACGGTAGGCTATCAGCAGCAGACTGGTTGAACCCCCACCCAGACTACCTGTATGGTAGACTATCAGCAGCAGACTGGTTGAACCCACCCAGACTACCTGTACGGTAGACTATCAGCAGCAGACTGGTTGAACCCCCCAGACTACCTGTACGGTAGGCTATCAGCAGCAGACTGGTTGAACCCACCCCAGACTACCTGTACGGTAGGCTATCAGCAGCAGACTGGTTGAACCCCCTAGACAACCTGTACGGTAGGCTATCAGCAGCAGACTGGTTGAACCCCCCAGACTACCTGTACGGTAGGCTATCAGCAGCAGACTGGTTGAACCCACCCCAGACTACCTGTACGGTAGGCTATCAGCAGCAGACTGGTTGAACCCACCCCAGACTACCTGTACGGTAGACTATCAGCAGCAGACTGGTTGAACCCACCCAGACTACCTGTACGGTAGACTATCAGCAGCAGACTGGTTGAACCCCCCAGACTACCTATACGGTAGGCTATCAGCAGCAGACTGGTTGAACCCACCCCAGACTACCTGTACGGTAGGCTATCAGCAGCAGACTGGTTGAACCCACCCAGACTACCTGTACGGTAGGCTATCAGCAGCAGACTGGTTGAACCCCCCCCAGACTACCTGTACGGTAGGCTATCAGCAGCAGACAGATTGAACCCCCCAGACTACCTGTACGGTAGGCTATCAGCAGCAGACTGGTTGAACCCCCCAGACTACCTGTACGGTAGGCTATCAGCAGCAGACTGGTTGAACCCACCCAGACTACCTGTACGGTAGGCTATCAGCAGCAGACAGGTTGAACCCCCCAGACTACCTGTACGGTAGGCTATCAGCAGCAGACTGGTTGAACCCACCCAGACTACCCCCTTCCCCCCAGACTATAGCTTATCAGCCGAGGTGTGTTTGAAAAGGCCTGGGTGTGATCTAAAATCGCTTCATGACTTTAGAGTACGACTTCCTGTCATATAACCAGCCCTGGAACAGATATCTAATCTAGACGAAGAGAGAGAGAGAGAGAGAGAGAGAGAGAGAGAGAGAGAGAGAGAGAGAGAGAGAGAGAGAGAGAGAGAGAGAGAGATCCTGCCTGTGTTCGATTACAGTAACAAAAACAAAAAAAGCGGGGATGAAAAATGAGGTAGGGAGACTGAAAAGAGACGTATCTTGGTTGTTGCTGTGTCTCTGTTAACGTGATGTAAAGTCTATTTCATGGTTCGAAGGGCCCAGCAGAGAGAGAGAGAGATGTTTTAGACTTGGAATAACCTATATTTTTCAGAGGGGAAATAGATTTGACCGGTCCTGTTGTGTTGCGGCCAGGACAGGACATCAATAACAGTGTGTGGAGGTAGGCAGCCACATGACCTCTTAGAGCACATGGCCCTGTTCTGATGCCTTTTTCTCTGGTAAGAGTGAGAGAGAGAGAGAGAGAGAGAGCGAGAGAGAGAGGGATGTTTAGCTGGTAGGAGAGAGAGAGAGAGGGATGTTTAGCTGGTAGGAGAAAGAGAGAGAGGGAGAGGGATGTTTAGCTGGTAGAGAGAGAGAGAGGGATGTTTAGCTGGGAGAGAGAGAGGGATGTTTAGCTGGTAGGAGAGAGAGAGAGTGGGCTGTTTAGCTGGTAGAGGGAGAGAGAGGGATGTTTAGCTGGTAGGAGGAAGAGAGAGAGGGATGTTTAGCTGGTAGGAGGGAGGGATGTTTAGCTGGTACGAGGGAGAGAGAGAGGGGTGTTTAGCTGGTAGGAGGGAGAGAGAGAGGGATGTTTAGCTGGTAGAGGGAGAGAGAGGGATGTTTAGCTGGTAGGAGGAAGAGAGAGAGGGATGTTTAGCTGGTAGGAGGGAGAGAGAGAGGGGTGTTTAGCTGGTAGAGAGAGAGAGAGAGGGATGTTTAGCTGGTAGAGGGAGAGAGAGAGGGATGCTTAGCTGGTAGAGAGAGAGAGAGAGAGATGTTTAGATGGTAGAAGGGAGAGAGAGAGGGATGTTTAGCTGGTAGGAGGGAGAGACAGAGAGGGATGTTTAGCTGGTAGAGGGAGAGAGAGAGGGATGTTTAGCTGGTAAAGGGAGAGAGAGGGATGTTTAGCTGGTAGAGGGAGAGAGAGGGATGTTTAGCTAGTAGGAGAGAGAGAGAGAGAGAGAGAGAGAAAAAGAGAGAGAGAGGGATGTTTAGGAGGGAGAGAGAGAGAGGGATGTTTAGCTGGTAGAGGGAGAGAGAGAGGGATGTTTAGCTGGTAGGAGGGAGAGAGAGAGATGGAAGTTTAGCTGGTAGAGAGAGAGAGTGGGATGTTTAGCTGGTAGAGAGTGAGAGAGAGAGGGATGTTTAGCTGGTAGGAGGGAGAGAGAGAGAGAGAGAGGGATGTTTAACTGGTAGAGGGAGAGAGAGAGGGATGTTTAGCTGGTAGAGGGAGAGAGAAAGCGGGAGGGAGGGAAGGAGTAAGAGGGAGGAAAAGGGAGAGAGATGGGGAGACAGATTTCATGTATCCCAAATGGCACCCTGTTTCACATATAGTGTACTATTTTTGACCAGGGCCGTTAGGAAATAGGTGCCATTTGGAACACATGCAGTCTGAAAAATGCCAGTTTGACTACATACTGTCCTCGTTGATATGATGTCAACATAATGTAACAGATTGGCTTGCAGAGACGGTGATATTAACATAATATAACTAATTGCTTTATCTTGGCCAGGTCGCAGTTGTAAATGAGAACTTGTTCTCAACTAGCCTACCTGGTTAAATAAATTTGCAATTAAAATTATAAAATTTAAAAAAGAAACGGTGAGAAATGCTCCAATCCTTTATTATACATGTGTTTTTACCGTCTTACATCAGTGATCACTGGGAAATGGACATATTTATTTTTCATGTCTAGAAATGTCTAGAAAAGGAGGGGAAAGGGGCGGTAGGAGAGGAGAGAGGAGAGGTCAGACAGGAGAGGAAAGGGGAGAGAGGAGAGGAGAAGTCAGACAGGAGAGGAAAGGGGAGGTAGGGTCAGGGAGAGAGGAGAGAGGAGAGGAGAGGAGAGGAGAGGTCAGAGAGTAGAGGAAAGGGGGAGGTCGGGTCAGGGAGAGGAGAGGTCAGAGGGAGGAGCGAAAACAACCTGGTCTCAGATAATTTCGGATTATTCTGTATGTAAATTCAAGACACTCCATTGGTTATTACATGTTACGTTCAGTATGGTATTCATTAAGATGTGGATTTCCATCATTCATTTCCCGAATTGCAATTCGTACATTATGTTACAAATTTACTAAATGTACCAAGTTACGAATTTGTAAAAACGTATATGTTTTAAGAATTCAAATGTGTTGTTGATAACGTTAGCTAGGTGGCTCACGTTAGCTAGGAGAGAGAGAGGGATGTGTTCAAATCAAATGTTATTTCTCACATGCGGCGAATACAACAGGTAGACCGTGAAATGCTTACTGACAAGCCCTTAACCAACCATGCAGTTAAAAAAATATATAAAAAGAAGAATACGAAATAAAAGTAAAAAATAAATTAAGAGCAGCAGTAAAATAACAATAGCGAGACTATATACAGGGGGGTACCGGTTACAGAGTCAATGTGCAGGGGGCACCGGTTAGTTGAGGTAATATGTACATGTAGGTAAAGTTTTTAAAGTGACAGGAGTCTTATGCCTTGGTGCTAGAAGCTGTTTAGAAGCTTCTTGGACCTAGACTTGGTGCTCCGGCACCGCTTGCCGTGCGGTACCAGAGAGAACAGTCTATGACTAGGGTAGCTGGAGTCTTTGACAATTTTTAGGGCCTTCCTCTGACACCGCCTGATATAGAGGTCCTGGATGGCAGGAAGCTTGACCCCAGTGATGTACTGGGCCATACACACATCCCTCTGTAGTGCCTTGCGGTCGGAGGCAGAGCAGGTGCAATAACCGGCAGTGATGCAACCAGTCAGGATGCTCTCGATGGTGCAGCTGTACAACTTTTTGAGGATCTGAGGACCCAGGCCAAATCTTTTCAGTCTCCAGAGGGGGAAAAGGTTTTGTCATGCCCTCTTCGCGACTGTCTTGGTGTGTTTGGACCATGTTAGTTTGTTGGTGATGTGGACACCAAGGAACTTGAAGCTCTCAACCTGCTCCACTGCAGCCCCTTCGATGAGAATGGGTGCGTGCTCGGTCCTCCTTTTCCTGTAGTCCACAATCATCTCCTTTGTCTTGATCACGTTGAGGGAAGGGTTAGGGTTAAGGTTAGGATTTAGGTTAAAAGGGGTAAGGTTAGGGGAAGGGTTAGCTAACATGCTAAGTAGTTGCAAAGTAGCTATTAATGCTAAAGTTGTCTGTGACGAGATTCAAGCACACAACATTTTGGTTGCTAGACATTCACATTATACATTCCTTTATTTATTTTTTTCCTTAAGTAACCAGTCTTAATGTAACCATACCAAACGTAACATATCATAATAATCTGAGTTTACTATGTTACGTCTAGTCTATGAGACCAGGCTTAAGGAAAGGGTGAAATAGGGAAGGAGAGAGGAGAAGTTGGTGTTAGACCTATATTTGACAGAGGGATGTGGGGTCTAGTCCAGAGAGAGGGGATGAGGACATAGAGATGGGGGGGGGAGGGGGGGGGATTTGGAGAGAGGTAGGGTTGGGTCGGAGACCTAGTTTTGACAGGGAATTTGCTTTGGTTGATGGGGGGGGTGAGATTCCATGTGATGGGGTTGTGTGACCTGAGAGATGGAGGGAAAACAGAATAAGTGGGAAAACAATCTTGCTGCAGAAAGCCAAGGTCAACCGTAGCGTAGCAACACACACACACACACACACACACACACACACACACAAATGTCAAACGTAACGTAGTACTGCTGTAGGCTGGAACAACGGGTCTTCCAACAGGAGCCTAGGGACAACACAACTCTTATCAACTCCAACTGATATGTATTGGCCTCGCTATGCAAATCTTTACATTTTTCTTTCAGTTACAAATCACAACCACTGACGTTTTGATTTTGTAAATAAATAAACAAATCTGCCCCCCCAAAAATAGCTTTGTCCTGCTCCTTCCCTGACTCTTCCTAAATGTTTGTATTTTTCACTGCTCATTTTTCCCGAATTTTGAAATCACAAACAGAAGTATTTAGAGCCTTTTTTTTTTTACACGTTTCTTTCACTCCTATTCCTAACTTAACCCTCCAAGACAATGTGCTATAGGATGTTGGTACCCAGCCAGCCTCCAAGACAATGTGCTATAGGACGTTGGTACCCAGCCAGGCTCTAAGACAATGTGCTGTATCTCGTTGGTACCCAGCCAGGCTCTAAGACAATGTGCTGTAGGACGTTGGTACCCAGCCAGGCTCCAAGACAATGTGCTGTAGGATGTTGGTACCCAGCCAGGCTCTAAGACAATGTGCTGTAGGACGTTGGTACCCAGCCAGGCTCTAAGACAATGTGCTGTAGGACGTTGGTACCCAGCCAGGCTCTAAGACAATGTGCTGTAGGACGTTGGTACCCAGCCAGGCTCCAAGACAATGTGCTGTAGGACGTTGGTACCCAGCCAGCCTCCAAGACAATGTGCTGTAGGATGTTGGTACCGAGCCAGGCTCTAAGACAATGTGCTGTAGGATGTTGTTACCCAGCCAGGCTCCAAGACAATGCGTTGTAGGATGTTGTTACCCAGCCAGGCTCTAAGACAATGTGCTGTAGGATGTTGCTACCCAGCCAGGCTCCAAGACAATGCGTTGTAGGATGTTGTTACCCAGCCAGGCTCCAATACAATGTGCTGTATCTCGTTGGTACCCAGCCAGGCTCCAAGATAATGTGCTGTAGGACGTTGTTACCCAGCCAGGCTCTAAGATAATGTGCTGTAGGACGTTGCTACCCAGCCAGGCTCCAAGATAATGTGCTGTAGGACGTTGGTACCCAGCCAGGTGCTAATGAGTCTCTCTCTCCTCACTGAGTAAATGACAAATGGGGGGATAATTGTGTACCTTACTTCACAATTAAATATCAATTAGGTCTAACTGAATGATAAGGAGGGTGATTTAATTTAAAAACAACAATAGTGTAATAATGAGTTTGTGTTATTTCCTGTTTATCAGCGTTGGCGCTCATGTTAATAATTTGACCGCACGCCTTGCTGGTTGATACCGTTCTCTTTTGTTATTTTACTTTGTAAAAAAAAGAAGCTTAAAAAGGACTGTTTTTATTTACTGTAACTCTATTACTTGTAACTCTAAATGTAGCCTAAAGGAAATGAAAACATGCTATGTGATGCCAGTCATCCGGCCCATCGAAAATACACCTAAACTATACCGAAACTCATTTTTACACGTTAGAGTTAGCCTGTAGACAAGATTACATTGACAATAACCTGGAGAGTCACAGTATTAGGCCGTTAAATTGTACGTGAAGAGATGGGCCCATCTTGTAATTGACAGATGCAAGGAAAAGAGCATCACTTTATTAAATCCTCCTTCGGAATCACACGCAGGTAAAACATTGTGATTTCTATATGGTATCAGAAAGAGCATATTCTGCAGTTTCTATGACCCTTACCTTTGGTCAAATAACTGTCAAAATTAAACAGGTGCAGCTGTCACGCCCTGACCTGAGAGAGACGATTTATTTCTCTATTTTGTTAGGTCAGGGTGTGGGGTGGGCAGTCTATGTGTTATATTTCTATGTTGTTTTTTTCCTTTTGATTGGCTGAGTATGGTTCCTAATCAGAGGCAGCTGTCTATCGTTGTCTCCGATTGGGAACCATACTTAGGCAGCCCTTTTTCTCCCTCTGTCACGACTGTCTAGGACCAGTGGAGAGGTGGAATCAGGAGCAGGAGACAGAGGGCCGGAGCAACGGTGTTTTAATAATATATTGACACGCAATAGCCGTAGGGCACCAGGCGCGTGGCGAAGTCTGCCAGGGGAAAAACACCTTCCCAAAATAAGCGCACTGGAAACGAAAAAAGCGCACGGGGCGCAGCCCGGCAATAATAATCTACAATCACAATTTATAATCACAACTGTCCTGAGTGGACAATAAACAATCCCGCACGAGAACCCCAACTGAAAATACACACTAAATAACCCCCCACTAATGACAAACACAAAACAGGTGCGAGATAGACAGACAGACAAAACCAAAAGACACAGAAACAACGATCGGTGGCAGCTAATAGGCCGGCGACGACGACCGCCGAGCGCCGCCCGACCGAGGAGGGGCGCCACCTTCGTTAGATACTGTGACACCCTCCTTCTGTTGTGGGATCTTGTTTTTGTATTGCTGTTAGTAGCCTGCAAGACTTTTTGTTCATTGTGTTGTTTGTTTGTTTATATATATTTTTTTCTTCTGGTTCATCATTAAATATAAAATATGATGAACCCAACACTGCTGCGCCTTGGTCTACCCTTTTACAACAAACGTCACAGCAGCTCTATTCCCAAATTTCACTTTCATTCCTTAAATATCCGTACTGTCCGTGCTGCATTCAGCAGCTTTTGCTCTGGCTACTAAGCCGAAAAATAAGGAAACTAATAAAAAATACAATAAAAAAATATATTTTATCATCAATGGATGAATGGCCGACGTAACCCAGACAGATGCTGATAATGGTGCATGTGACTTCAATGACCTGAATGATGATGAGGAGGGTGAAGAGGATGATTTTAATTTAGAACCATTTAAAAAATATATTTCAACATTATTTATTTTATTTAACTAGACAAGTCAGTTAAGAACTAATTCTTATTTACAATGACGGTCTAGCGGGGAACAGTGGGTTAACTGCCTTGTTCAGGGGCCCAACGCTCTAACCACTAGGCTACCCTTGCGCCACAATAGTGTAATGATGATGGAGAATTGTGGGTAGTCTATGTTATTATGAAAGACTGGAAACGGTATATGCAGTGAATTCGGAAAGTATTCATACCACTTGATTTTTCAAAATGTTGTTACTTTATATCCTTGTTCTGAAATGTATTAAATTAAATGTTTTCCTCATCAATCTACACACAATACCGTATAATGGGAAAGCAAAAACAGGTTTTTTCGAATTTTTAGCAAAGATATAATTACATATATTATAAAAATACCTTATTTACATAAGTATTCAGACCCTGTGCTATGAGACTTGAAATTGAGCTCAGGTGCAACCTGTTTCTATTGATCGTCCACCTGTGGTAAATTCAATTGATTGGACATTATTTGGAAAGGCACACACCTGTCTATATAAGGTCCCACAGTTGACAGAGCATGTCAGAAATCCAAGCCATGAGGTCGAAGGAATTGTCCGTAGAGCTCCAAGACAGGATTGTGTTGAGGCACAGATCTGGGGGAGAGTACCAAAAACAGTCTGCAGCATGGAAGGTCCCCAAGAACACAGTGGCCTCCATCATTCTTAAATGGAAGAAGTTTGGAACCACCAAGACTCGTCCTAGAGCTGGCCGCCTGGCCAAACTGAGCAATCGTGGGAGAAGGGCCTTGGTCTGGGAGGTAACCAAGAACCCGTTGGTCACTCTGACAGAGCTCCGGAGTTACTCTGTGGAGATGGGAGAACCTTCCAGAAGGACAACCATCTCTGCAGCACTTCACCAAACAGGCCTTTATAGTAGAGTGGCCAGACAGAAGCCACTGCTCAGTAAAAGGCACATGACAGCCAGCTTGGAGTTTGCCTAAAGACACTTAGACTCTCAGACCATGAGAAACAAGATTGTCTGGTCTGATGAAGGCCAAGTATCACGTCTGGAGGAAAGCTGGCACCATCCCTACGGTGAAGCATGTTGGTGGCAGCATCATGCTGTGGGGATGTTTTTCAGCGGCAGGGACTGGTAGACTGATCAGAATGAGAGAAAGATGAACGTAGCAAAGTACAGAGAGATCCTTGATGAAAACCTGCTCCAGAGTGCTCAGGACCTCAGACTGGGGCAAAGGTTCACCTTCCAACAGGACAACGACCCTAAGCACACAGCCAAGACAATGCAGGATTGGCTTTGGGACAAGTCTCTGAATGTCCTTGAGTGGCCCAGCCAGAGACCAGACTTGAACCCGATCTAACATCTCTGTAGGAGACCTGAAAATAACTGTGCAGCGATGCTCCCCATCCAACCTGACAGCGCTTGAGAGGATCTACAGAGAAGAATGGGAGAAACTCCCCAAATACAGGTGTGCCAACCTTGTAGCGTCCAACCCAAGAAGACTCAAGGCTGTAATCACTGCCAACGGTGCTTCAACAAAGTACTAAGTACAGGGTCTGATTACTTATGTATATGTGATATTTCCTTTATTTTTCATGAATTAGCAAAAAATGTCTAAACTTGTTTTTCTTTTGTCACTATAAGGCATTGTGTGTAGATTTGAGAGAAAACAAAAATATTTCATCCAATTTAGAAGAAGGATTTAACGGGAAGGGGTCTGAATACTTTCCGAATGCAATGTAATTTCTCCTTGGAGAGTAAAAATCAGACACTGAGTAAAAGATACAATGTGTGTAATTCACAATGGCAAGCCCAACCAAACGATTGGATGCACTGACAGCACTGCACATGCTGCAGAATTTAGATGATGTGGAGTCGGACGGAGGATGGGAGATCAACGCTGCTGATGAAGACTCTTCATTTGATTCTGGTGTTGACTTAGAGTCTCCGCCTCCGATGTCTGAGCCTTGCCGCAGAAAAAAACAGAACAGTCTGGGAGGGATGGCACGGTGAGACAGGAGTCTGGGAGGGTGAGACAGGAGTCTAGGAGGGTGAGACAGGAGTCTAGGAGGGATGGCACGGTGAGACAGGAGTCTGGGAGGGTGAGACAGGAGTCTGGGAGGGATGGCACGGTGAGACAGGAGTCTGGGAGGGATGGCACGGTGAGACAGGAGTCTAGGAGGGATGGCACGGTGAGACAGGAGTCTGGGAGGGATGGCACGGTGAGACAGGAGTCTGGGAGGGATGGCACGGTGAGACAGGAGTCTGGGAGGGATGGCACGGTGAGACAGGAGTCTGGGAGGGATGGCACGGTGAGACAGGAGTCTGGGAGGGATGGCACGGTGAGACAGGAGTCTAGGGGGGATGGCACGGTGAGACAGGAGTCTGGGAGGGATGGCACGGTGAGACAGGAGTCTGGGAGGGATGGCACGGTGAGACAGGAGTCTGGGAGGGATGGCACGGTGAGACAGGAGTCTAGGAGGGATGGCACGGTGAGACAGGAGTCTGGGAGGGATGGCACGGTGAGACAGGAGTCTGGGAGGGATGGCACGGTGAGACAGGAGTCTGGGAGGGTGAGACAGGAGTCTGGGAGGGATGGCACGGTGAGACAGGAGTCTAGGGGGGATGGCACGGTGAGACAGGAGTCTGGGAGGGATGGCACGGTGAGACAGGAGTCTGGGAGGGATGGCACGGTGAGACAGGAGTCTGGGAGGGATGGCACGGTGAGACAGGAGTCTGGGAGGGTGAGACAGGAGTCTGGGAGGGATGGCACGGTGAGACAGGAGTCTGGGAGGGTGAGACAGGAGTCTGGGAGGGATGGCACGGTGAGACAGGAGTCTGGGAGGGATGGCACGGTGAGACAGGAGTCTGGGAGGGATGGCACGGTGAGACAGGAGTCTAGGAGGGATGGCACGGTGAGACAGGAGTCTGGGAGGGATGGCACGGTGAGACAGGAGTCTGGGAGGGTGAGACAGGAGTCTAGGAGGGTGAGACAGGAGTCTGGGAGGGATGGCACGGTGAGACAGGAGTCTGGGAGGGTGAGACAGGAGTCTGGGAGGGATGGCACGGTGAGACAGGAGTCTAGGGGGGATGGCACGGTGAGACAGGAGTCTGGGAGGGATGGCACGGTGAGACAGGAGTCTGGGAGGGATGGCACGGTGAGACAGGAGTCTGGGAGGGATGGCACGGTGAGACAGGAGTCTGGGAGGGATGGCACGGTGAGACAGGAGTCTGGGAGGGTGAGACAGGAGTCTAGGAGGGATGGCACGGTGAGACAGGAGTCTAGGAGGGTGAGACAGGAGTCTGGGAGGGATGGCACGGTGAGACAGGAGTCTGGGAGGGTGAGACAGGAGTCTGGGAGGGATGGCACGGTGAGACAGGAGTCTGGGAGGGTGAGACAGGAGTCTGGGAGGGTGAGACAGGAGTCTGGGAGGGATGGCACGGTGAGACAGGAGTCTGGGAGGGTGAGACAGGAGTCTGGGAGGGTGAGACAGGAGTCTGGGAGGGATGGCACAGTGAGACAGGAGTCTGGGAGGGTGAGACAGGAGTCTGGGAGGGATGGCACGGTGAGACAGGAGTCTGGGAGGGTGAGACAGGAGTCTGGGAGGGATGGCACGGTGAGACAGGAGTCTGGGAGGGTGAGACAGGAGTCTGGGAGGGATGGCACGGTGAGACAGGAGTCTGGGAGGGTGAGACAGGAGTCTGGGAGGGTGAGACAGGAGTCTGGGAGGGATGGCACAGTGAGACAGGAGTCTGGGAGGGTGAGACAGGAGTCTGGGAGGGATGGCACGGTGAGACAGGAGTCTGGGAGGGTGAGACAGGAGTCTGGGAGGGTGAGACAGGAGTCTGGGAGGGATGGCACGGTGAGACAGGAGTCTGGGAGGGATGGCACGGTGAGACAGGAGTCTGGGAGGGTGAAACAGGAGTCTGGGAGGGATGGCACGGCGAGACAGGAGTCTGGGAGGGATGGCACGGTGAGACAGGAGTCTAGGAGGGATGGCACGGTGAGACAGGAGTCTAGGAGGGTGAGACAGGAGTCTGGGAGGCATGGCACGGTGAGACAGGAGTCTGGGAGGGATGGCACGGTGAGACAGGAGTCTGGGAGGGATGGCACGGTGAGACAGGAGTCTAGGAGGGTGAGACAGGAGTCTAGGAGGGTGAGACAGGAGTCTGGGAGGGTGAGACAGGAGTCTGGGAGGGATGGCACGGTGAGACAGGAGTCTGGGAGGGATGGCACGGTGAGACAGGAGTCTAGGAGGGATGGCACGGTGAGACAGGAGTCTGGGAGGGATGGCACGGTGAGACAGGAGTCTAGGAGGGATGGCACAGTGAGACAGGAGTCTGGGAGGGTGAGACAGGAGTCTGGGAGGGATGGCACAGTTTAGGTAGAAGTTTGTGATGAGTTTGTGGAATGCAGATGTTGCAGCACATCAGAGACTGCACTGTAGCTGATGCACACAGAAAAGGAAACAATATGTGGGACATGTCTATGGATGAACTCAAAGCATCTATTGCTCTCTTGTATGTCCGCGGGGCATAAAGCAGAAAGAGCATGGAGTCATTTTGGTCTGATAAGTATGGGGAGGACTTTTTCAGAGAGACCGTGCCACGCAACCGTTTCAGAGAGACCGTGCCACGCAACCGTTTCAGAGAGACCGTGCCACGCAACCGTTTCAGAGAGACCGTGCCACGCAACCGTTTCAGAGAGACCGTGCCACGCAACCGTTTCAGAGAGACGATGCCACGCAACCGTTTCAGAGAGACCGTGCCACGCAACCGTTTCAGAGAGACCGTGCCACGCAACCGTTTCAGAGAGACGATGCCACGCAACCGTTTCAGAGAGACCGTGCCACGCAACCGTTTCAGAGAGACGATGCCACGCAACCGTTTCAGAGAGACCGTGCCACGCAACCACTTCAGAGAGACCGTGCCACGCAACCGTTTCAGAGAGACCGTGCCACGCAACCGTTTCAGAGAGACCGTGCCACGCAACCGTTTCAGAGAGACCGTGCCACGCAACCGTTTCAGAGAGACCGTGCCACGCAACCGTTTCAGAGAGACCGTGCCACGCAACCGTTTCAGAGAGACCGTGCCACGCAACCGTTTCAGAGAGACCGTGCCACGCAACCGTTTCAGAGAGACCGTGCCACGCAACCGCTTCAGAGAGACCGTGCCACGCAACCGTTTCAGAGAGACCGTGCCACGCAACCGTTTCAGAGAGACCGTGCCACGCAACCGTTTCAGAGAGACCGTGCCACGCAACCGTTTCAGAGAGACCGTGCCACGCAACCGTTTCAGAGAGACCGTGCCACGCAACCGCTTCAGAGAGACCGTGCCACGCAACCGTTTCAGAGACCGTGCCACGCAACCGTTTCAGAGAGACCGTGCCACGCAACCGCTTCAGAGAGACCGTGCCACGCAACCGCTTCAGAGAGACCGTGCCACGCAACCGTTTCAGAGACCGTGCCCATGAAACAAGGAAACAAGGCCCATGAAAACTGTGTGCAGTGCAACCCATTTGTTTGCGGGGCTTGTTCATACAAAGCCCCGAAGCTGTGTGCTGACTGTGGACCCCAAGCATAAAGAGAAGACTAGATTTGATTAATGTGTAAATGCATGGGTATAAGGGCACAATAGCTTCCCGTACAATCAACAAATGACTGTTTTTATATGTTGTCATGTACTGTATATATTTACACAAATATTTCTTCATGCAATTAATCCTTTAGAGTTTTTCATGCACTGGTGTTTTTGTTCAGGAATACAGGAAATAATTTAGCCTGTGACCTGGCTGCTTGTAGTCGTATTCTCTCTTTGGGTTCTACTCTGTCAAAAGAACCTCTAACTGGACTTTATTCATTACTAGTAATACTCTATTATACTTCAATCTATATTCATTACTAGTAATACTCTATTAGAGTTCAATCTTTATTCATTACTATAACTCTATTAGAGTTCAATCTTTATTCATTACTAGTAATACTCTATTATAGTTCAATCTTTATTCATTACTAGTAATACTCTATTAGAGTTCAATCTTTATTCATTACTAGTAATACTCTATTATAGTTCAATCTTTATTCATTACTAGTAATACTCTATTATAGTTCAATCTTTATTCATTACTAGTAATACTCTATTAGAGTTCAATCTTTATTCATTACTAGTAATACTCTATTAGAGTTCAATCTTTATTCATTACTAGTAATACTCTATTAGAGTTCAATCTTTATTCATTACTAGTAATACTCTATTATAGTTCAATCTTTATTCATTACTAGTAATACTCTATTATAGTTCAATCTTTATTCATTACTAGTAATACTCTATTAGAGTTCAATCTTTATTCATTACTAGTAATACTCTATTATAGTTCAATCTTTATTCATTACTAGTAATACTCTATTATAGTTCAATCTTTATTCATTACTAGTAATACTCTATTAGAGTTCAATCTTTATTCATTACTAGTAATACTCTATTAGAGTTCAATCTTTATTCATTACTAGTAATACTCTATTATAGTTCAATCTTTATTCATTACTAGTAATACTCTATTAGAGTTCAATCTTTATTCATTACTAGTAATACTCTATTATAGTTCAATCTTTATTCATTACTAGTAATACTCTATTAGAGTTCAATCTTTATTCATTACTAGTAATACTCTATTAGAGTTCAATCTTTATTCATTACTAGTAATACTCTATTATAGTTCAATCTTTATTCATTACTAGTAATACTCTATTAGAGTTCAATCTTTATTCATTACTAGTAATACTCTATTATAGTTCAATCTTTATTCATTACTAGTAATACTCTATTAGAGTTCAATCTTTATTCATTACTAGTAATACTCTATTATAGTTCAATCTTTATTCATTACTAGTAATACTCTATTATAGTTCAATCTTTATTCATTACTAGTAATACTCTATTAGAGTTCAATCTTTATTCATTACTAGTAATACTCTATTATAGTTCAATCTTTATTCATTACTAGTAATACTCTATTAGAGTTCAATCTTTATTCATTACTAGTATTACTCTATTATAGTTCAATCTTTATTCATTACTAGTAATACTCTATTATAGTTCAATCTTTATTCATTACTAGTAATACTCTATTAGAGTTCAATCTTTATTCATTACTAGTAATACTCTATTATAGTTCAATCTTTATTCATTACTAGTAATACTCTATTAGAGTTCAATCTTTATTCATTACTAGTAATACTCTATTAGAGTTCAATCTTTATTCATTACTATAACTCTATTAGAGTTCAATCTTTATTCATTACTAGTAATACTCTATTATAGTTCAATCTTTATTCATTACTAGTAATACTCTATTAGAGTTCAATCTTTATTCATTACTAGTAATACTCTATTAGAGTTCAATCTTTATTCATTACTAGTAATACTCTATTATAGTTCAATCTTTATTCATTACTAGTAATACTCTATTAGAGTTCAATCTTTATTCATTACTAGTAATACTCTATTATACTTCAATCTATATTCATTACTAGTAATACTCTATTATAGTTCAATCTTTATTCATTACTAGTAATACTCTATTAGAGTTCAATCTTTATTCATTACTAGTAATACTCTATTATAGTTCAATCTTTATTCATTACTAGTAATACTCTATTATAGTTCAATCTTTATTCATTACTAGTAATACTCTATTAGAGTTCAATCTTTATTCATTACTAGTAATACTCTATTATAGTTCAATCTTTATTCATTACTAGTAATACTCTATTAGAGTTCAATCTTTATTCATTACTAGTAATACTCTATTATAGTTCAATCTTTATTCATTACTAGTAATACTCTATTATAGTTCAATCTTTATTCATTACTAGTAATACTCTATTAGAGTTCAATCTTTATTCATTACTAGTAATACTCTATTATAGTTCAATCTTTATTCATTACTAGTAATACTCTATTAGAGTTCAATCTTTATTCATTACTAGTAATACTCTATTATAGTTCAATCTTTATTCATTACTAGTAATACTCTATTATAGTTCAATCTTTATTCATTACTAGTAATACTCTATTATAGTTCAATCTTTATTCATTACTAGTAATATGGTTTATAGTATGGTGTATAGTATGGTGTATAGTATGGTTTATAGTATGGTGTATAGTATGGTTTATAGTATGGTGTATAGTATGGTGTATAGTATGGTTTATAGTATGGTGTATAGTATGGTGTATAGTATGGTTTATAGTATAGTATGGTTTATAGTATGGTGTATAGTATAGTGTATAGTATGGTTTATAGTATGGTTTATAGTATGGTGTATAGTATAGTGTATAGTATGGTTTATAGTATGGTGTATAGTATGGTGTATAGTATGGTTTATAGTATAGTATGGTTTATAGTATGGTGTATAGTATGGTGTATAGTATGGTGTATAGTATGGTTTATAGTATAGTATGGTTTATAGTATGGTGTATAGTATGGTGTATAGTATGGTGTATAGTATAGTATGGTTTATAGTATGGTGTATAGTATGGTGTATAGTATAGTATGGTTTATAGTATGGTGTATAGTATGGTGTATAGTATAGTATGGTTTATAGTATGGTGTATAGTATGGTTTATAGTATGGTGTATAGTATGGTGTATAGTATGGTGTATAGTATAGTATGGTTTATAGTATAGTATGGTTTATAGTATGGTGTATAGTATGGTTTATAGTATGGTGTATAGTATGGTTTATAGTATGGTGTATAGTATGGTGTATAGTATAGTATGGTGTATAGTATGGTGTATAGTATAGTATGGTTTATAGTATGGTTTATAGTATGGTTTATAGTATGGTGTATAGTATGGTTTATAGTATGGTGTATAGTATGGTGTATAGTATAGTGTATAGTATAGTGTATAGTATAGTATGGTGTATAGTATGGTGTATAGTATAGTATAGTATGGTGTATAGTATGGTGTATAGTATAGTATGGTGTATAGTATAGTGAATAGTATGGTGTATAGTATAGTATAGTGTATAGTATAGTATGGTGTATAGTATAGTATGGTTTATAGTATAGTATGGTGTATAGTATAGTGTATAGTATGGTGAATAGTATAGTGTATAGTATAGTGTATAGTATAGTATGGTGTATAGTATAGTGTATAGTATAGTATAGTATAGTGTATAGTATAGTATTGTGTATAGTATAGTGTATAGTATGGTGTATAGTATAGTATGGTGTATAGTATGGTGTATAGTATGGTGTATAGTATGGTGTATAGTATAGTATGGTGTATAGTATAGTATGGTGTATAGTATAGTATGGTGTATAGTATAGTGTATAGTATGGTGTATAGTATAGTATGGTGTATAGTATAGTGTATAGTATAGTGTATAGTATAGTATGGTGTATAGTATGGTGTATAGTATAGTATGGTTTATAGTATAGTATGGTGTATAGTATAGTGTATAGTATGGTGTATAGTGTATAGTATGGTGTATAGTATAGTGTATAGTATAGTGTATAGTATAGTGTATAGTATAGTATGGTGTATAGTATAGTATGGTGTATAGTATAGTATGGTGTATAGTATAGTGTATAGTATGGTGTATAGTGTATAGTATGGTGTATAGTATAGTGTATAGTATAGTGTATAGTATAGTATGGTGTATAGTATGGTGTATAGTATAGTATGGTGTATAGTATAGTATGGTGTATAGTATAGTGTATAGTATAGTGTATAGTATAGTATGGTGTATAGTATGGTGTATAGTATAGTATGGTGTATAGTATGGTGTATAGTATAGTATGGTGTATAGTATAGTATGGTGTATAGTATAGTGTATAGTATAGTGTATAGTATGGTGTATAGTATAGTATGGTGTATAGTATAGTGAATAGTATGGTGTATAGTATAGTGTATAGTATAGTGTATAGTATAGTGTATAGTATAGTATGGTGTATAGTATAGTATGGTGTATAGTATAGTGTATAGTATAGTGTATAGTATAGTATGGTGTATAGTATAGTGAATAGTATGGTGTATAGTATAGTATGGTGTATAGTATAGTGTATAGTATAGTGTATAGTATAGTATGGTGTATAGTATGGTGTATAGTATAGTATGGTTTATAGTATGGTGTATAGTATGGTTTATAGTATAGTGTATAGTATAGTGTATAGTATAGTATGGTGTATAGTATAGTATGGTGTATAGTATAGTGAATAGTATGGTGTATAGTATAGTATGGTTTATAGTATAGTATGGTGTATAGTGTATAGTGTATAGTATGGTTTATAGTATAGTGTATAGTATAGTATGGTGTATAGTATGGTGTATAGTATAGTATGATTTATAGTATGGTGTATAGTATGGTGTATAGTATAGTATAGTGTATAGTATAGTGTATAGTATGGTGTATAGTATGGTGTATAGTATGGTGTATAGTATGGTGTATAGTATAGTATGGTTTATAGTATGGTGTATAGTATGGTGTGGTATGGTGTATAGTATGGTATAGTATGGTGTATAGTATGATGTATAGTATAGGATGGTATGGTGTATAATATACAGTGAGGGATACAAGTATTTGATCCCCTGCTGATTTTGTATGTTTGCCCACTGACAAAGAAATTATCAGTCTATCATTTTAATGGTAGATTTATTTGAACAGTGAGAGACAGAATAACAACAAAAAAATCCAGAAAAACGCATGTTAAAAATGTTATAAATTGATTTGCATTTTAATGAGGGAAATAAGTATTTGACCCCCTCTCAATCAGAAAGATTTCTGGCTCCCAGGTGTCTTTTATACAGGTAATGAGCTGAGATTAGGAGCACACTCTTAAAGGGAGTGCTCCTAATCTCAGCTTGATACCTGTATAAAAGACACCTGTCCACAGAAGCAATCAATCAATCAGATTCCAAACTCTCCACCATGGCCAAGACCAAAGAGCTCTCCAAGCATGACAGGGACAAGATTGTAGACCTACACAAGGCTGGAATGTGCTACAAGACCATCGCCAAGCAGTTTGGTGAGAAGGTGACAACAGCTGGTGCGATTATTCGCAAATGGAAGAATCACAAAAGAACTGTCAATCTCCCTCGGCCTGGGGCTCCATGCAAGATCTCACCTCGTGGAGTTGCAATGATCATGAGAACGGTGAGGAATCAGCCCAGAACTACACAGGAGGATCTTGTCAATGATCTCAAGGCAGCTGGGACCATAGTCACCAAGAAAACAATTGGTAACACACCACGCCGTGAAGGACCGAAATACTGCAGGTCCCCCTGCTCAAGAAAGCACATATACATGTCCGTCTGAAGTTTGCCAATGAACATCTGAATGATTCAGAGGACAACTGGGTGAAAGTGTTGTGGTCAGATGAGACCAAAATGGAGCTCTTTGGCATCAACTCAACTGGCCATGTTTGGAGGAGGAGAAATGGTGCATATAACCCCAAGAACACCATCCCCACCGTCAAACGTGGAGGTGGAAACATTATGCTTTGGGGGTGTTTTTCTGCTAAGGGGACAGGACAACTTCACCGAATCAAAGGGACAATGGACGGGGCCATGTACCGTCAAATCTTGGGTGAGAACCTCCTTCCCTCAGCTAGGGCATTGAAAATGGGTCGTGGATGGGTATTCCAGCATGACAATGACCCAAAACACACGGCCAAAGCAACAAATGAGTGGCTCAAGAAGAAGCACATTAAGGTCCTGGAGTGGCCTAGCCAGTCTCCAGACCTTAATCCCATAGAAAATCTATGGAGGGAGTTGAAGGTTCGAGTTGCCAAACGTCAGCCTCGAAACCTTAATGACTTGGAGAAGATCTGCAAAGAGGAGTGGGACAAAATCCCTCCTGAGATGTGTGCAAACCTGGTGGCCAACTACAAGAAATGTCTGACCTCTGTGATTGCCAACAAGGGTTTTGCCACCAAGTACTAAGTCATGTTTTGTAGAGGGGTCAAATACTTATTTCCCTCATTAAAATGCAAATCATTTTATAAAATTTGTGACATGCGTTTTTCTGGATTTTTTTGTTGTTATTCTCTCTCACTGTTCAAATAAACCTACCATTAAAATTATAAACTGATCATATTTTTGTCAGTGGGCAAACGTACAAAATCAGCAGGGGATCAAATACTTTTTTCCCTCACTGTAGTATGGTGTATGATATGGTATAGTGTTGTATAGTTTACAGTGTGAATCGGTGTATAGTACTCTCTTACTGTGTAAACTAACTTCAATGCCATACAACTCTCTTTCTGTGGCCTCCAACTGCTCTTAAATGCAAGTAAAACTAAATGCATCCTCTTCAACCAATCGCTGCCTGCACCTGCCCGCCTGTCCAGCATCACTACTCAGGACGGTTCTGACTTAGAATATGTGGACAACTACAAATGCCTACGTGTCTGGTTAGACTGTAAACTCTCCTTCCAGACTCACATTAAGCATCTCCAATCCAAAATCAAATCTAGAATCGGATTCCTATTTCGCAACAAAGCCTCCTTCACTCATGTTGCCCAGAGTATCCTGCCTTGGCAAATTGTGCTGTTAAGACATTGATGCCCTTTGCAACCACGTACCTATGTGAGAGTGGATTCTCGGCCCTCACTAGCATGAAAACTAAATACAGGCACAGACTGTGTGTGGAATATGATTTAAGACTGAGACTCTCTCCAATACAACCCAACATTGCAGAGTTATGTGCATCCTTTCAAGCACACCCTTCTCATTAACCTGTGCTGAGTTATTCACCATTTTTTGATGAACAAATAAGGTTTTATATGTAAGATGGTTAATAAAGAGCAAAAATGATTTACTATTATTATATTATTATTTGTGACCTGGTCCTATAAGAGCTCTTTGTCACTTCCCATGAGCCCGGGTTGTGACAAAAACTCACACTCATTCTTATGTTTAATAAATGTATTGTATAGTGTGTGTGTGGCAGGCGCTGACCCTGGTGCTAGAGGGGGTACAGCTGGAGGTTGAATGTTTGAAGGGGTATGGGACTATAAAAAGTTTGAAGAACCACTGCTCTGATATATAAGAAAGCTCAGGAAATATTTATGTTCACATATTTTCCCTCTTTATTTGTTGTCACAAAACTAAATCCATTCATTTTTTTTTAAAACTTGTACCTTTTAATCAGACAAGTTCCATGACACTTTGTAGAGCAAAAAAAAAACAGCATCGTGTTCACGAGAGTTTCCTATTTCCATAGAGTGGTTATTATTATTTAGTAGGCCAAACCGTTTTCGTGAGAAGATCGATTTCCGGGATGTCTCCTGGTCTGATACACAATGCTGTAGCTTTGCCACATTTGTCACGGCCGTCGTAGTGATTGGACCAAAAATGCAGCGGGTATGTGAATGTTCATCTTAACTTTATTTGAACGTTACACAAAACAAGAAAATGAACAAACGACAGCTAGACAGTTTCAAATACAAAAACAACTTCCCACAAAAGAAAGAAATACACAACATAGAAAGAACATAGAAATACAAAACATAGAACAATACCCAAAAACCCCGACAACACAAAACAAACACACCCCTGTCACGTCCTGACCAAAACAGAACGTGAAAACATTCCACCTCAGATTGAGTCGCAGCCCATGCCAAAAACAACAAACAAATATATTTTTTATGCTCAAACTGCAAAAACATTGTCAAAAAAAACATTTAGCAATTCTACGTTTTGGGGAACCACATTCTATGTCACTAAATATATTACAATTAGCTTAATTTAGCAAACTCGCTATTCTCGCAAGCTAGCAATGATGGAATGCTGGTGGTGGTCAGTGGTGTAAAGAACTTAAGCAAAAATACTTTAAAGTACTACTTAAGTATTTTTTGGGGGGTTTCTGTACTTTACTTTACTAATTATACTTTTACCTCACCATATTACTAAAGAAAAAATTTACTTTTTACTCCTTACACAAGTACTCGTTACATTTTGAATGGAAAATGGTCCAATTCACACACTTATCAAGAGAACATCCCTGGTCATCCCTACTGCCTCTGATCTGGAGGACTCACTAAACAGAGAACATCCCTGGTCATTACTGCCTCTGATCTGGCGGACTCACTAAACAGAGAACATCCCTGGTCATTACTGCCTCTGATCTGGCGGACTCACTAAACAGAGAACATCACTGGCATCCCTACTGCCTCTGATCTGGAGGACTCACTAAACAGAGAACATCCCTGGTCCTCCCTACTGCCTCTGATCTGGAGGACTCACTAAACAGAGAACATCCCTGGTCATCCCTACTGCCTCTGATCTGGAGGACTCACTAAACAGAGAACATCCCTGGTCATCCCTAATGCCTCTGATCTGGAGGACCTACTAAACAGAGAACATCCCTGGTCATCCCTACTGCCTCTGATCTGGAGGACTCACTAAACAGAGAACATCCCTGGTCATCCCTACTGCCTCTGATCTGGAGGACTCACTAAACAGAGAACATCCCTGGTCATCCCTACTGCCTCTGATCTGGCGGATTCACTAAACACACATGCTTAGTTTGTAAATGATGTCTGAGTGTTCGAGCGTGCCCCTGGCTATCTGCTAAAATGTATACATTTTTTAAATTGTACCATCTGGTTTGCTTTATTTAAGGCATTACAAATGTTTTTTTTTTTGCTTTTACTTTTTACTTTTGATACTTAAGTATATTTAAAACCAAATACTTTTAGACTTTTACTCAAATAGGATTTTACTGGCTGACTTTCACTTTTATTTGAGTCATTTTATATAAAGGTATCTTTACTTTTACTCAAGTATGGGTACTTTTTCCGCTGCTGGTGGTGATTCCAAGCTCCAATTGTCATTTCGATTTTGGCACCAGAGGTTTGGCAGCGTAGGAACTAAGACATGCTGGAAATCTGGTTGAAAAAGGGGATTTAGCTATCTGAGGTGAGTAAATAAGTTGGCACATTTTACCTCCCTTGGTGATTACACCAAAAAAGTTTTTAGCTAGCCATTGACTTAGCTTAATCTAAAGCTAGCTAACATTAGCTAGCGTTGTTGCATAAAACCGCACGTTTATGGGGAATTTAGGCCTACGTGTTCTATTTAGCGAACATTTTCTCATATCTCGAGAGTGATAATATTAGCAAGGAGTTAGCTAGATAGATAGATAAATGTCAATATTTTGCTATGTAAACACGTTAATTGCAAACTATTGATATCGGGTTTATACACTAATTGTCAGGAAGTGATGACAGACCAGCACTTCAGCTCTGAACGACCATCTCCAGAAAGACTACATACATCTACCTAGGGTAAGTGACAAATATGATTGTTTTGATTTCATGTTAGAATAGGTATGACATTGACACTGGGGGCAGCAGCCTTCTGTTTAACCCAGAGACAAGAGACTTTAACAATATCAGTTTATATTATCTATGACCTGACGTGGCCCTGCACTATGTGCCTTGTAAAATAATTTTTACAACCCTCAGTCAGTACTGTTCACATCTGCCTCGCAAGCCACTCGGGATGAAATGCACACACACGTGCACACACACACACGTGCACACACACACACACACACGTGCACACACACACGTGCACACACACACGTGCACACACACCAGGCCTCAGAACTCTAGTGATCTGAATGAATGCTTGGCTGTAGCTCAGTATCTAGGTTAGCTAGTGTCTGGTCTGTAGAACAGAGGTGTGAGGTTTTCATGCAGACTGAATGGGACATCACTAGCCATATTATCCATCTGGTTAGGACTGGTCCTGATGTTGGCTGGATGGTTAGGACTGGTCCTGATGTTGGATGGTTAGGACTGGTCCTGTTGTTGGATGGTTAGGACTGGTCCGGGGGGGGCTGGTCCTGTTGTTGGATGGTTAGGACTGGTCCTGTTGTTGGATGGATGGTTAGGACTGGTCCTGTTGTTGGCTGGATGGTTAGGACTGGTCC
Source organism: Salmo salar (assembly GCF_965601325.2). Classification (NCBI taxonomy): domain Eukaryota; kingdom Metazoa; phylum Chordata; class Actinopteri; order Salmoniformes; family Salmonidae; genus Salmo; species Salmo salar. Next base: position 40,375,973 of record NC_138319.1, read on the forward strand.
TGTTGTGCTGGATGGTTAGGACTGGTCCTGTTGGCTGGATGGTTAGGACTGGTCCTGTTGTTGTTGGATGGTTAGGACTGGTCCTGTTGTTGGATGGATGGTTAGGACTGGTCCTGTTGTTGGATGGATGGTTAGGACTGGTCCTGTTGTTGGATGGATGGTTAGGACTGGTCCTGTTGTTGGATGGTTAGGACTGGTCCTGTTGTTGGATGGTTAGGACTGGTCCTGTTGTTGGATGGTTAGGACTGGTCCTGTTGTTGGATGGTTAGGACTGGTCCTGTTGTTGGCTGGATGGTTAGGACTGGTCCTGTTGCTGGATGGTTAGGACTGGTCCTGTTGTTGTTGGATGGTTAGGACTGGTCCTGTTGTTGTTGGATGGTTAGGACTGGTCCTGTTGTTGGATGGTTAGGACTGGTCCTGTTGTTGGATGGATGGTTAGGACTGGTCCTGTTGTTGGATGGATGGTTAGGACTGGTCCTGTTGTTGGATGGTTAGGACTGGTCCTGTTGTTGGATGGTTAGGACTGGTCCTGTTGTTGTTGGATGGTTAGGACTGGTCCTGTTGTTGGATGGATGGTTAGGACTGGTCCTGTTGTTGGTGGATGGTTAGGACTGGTCCTGTTGTGGATGGATGGTTAGGACTGGTCCTGTTGTTGTTGGATGGTTAGGACTGGTCCTGTTGTTGGATGGATGGTTAGGACTGGTCCTGTTGTTGGATGGTTAGGACTGGTCCTGTTGTTGGATGGTTAGGACTGGTCCTGTTGTTGGATGGTTAGGACTGGTCCTGTTGTTGGTGGATGGTTAGGACTGGTCCTGTTGTTGGATGGTTAGGACTGGTCCTGTTGTTGGATGGTTAGGACTGGTCCTGTTGTTGGATGGATGGTTAGGACTGGTCCTGTTGTTGGATGGATGGTTAGGACTGGTCCTGTTGTTGGATGGTTAGGACTGGTCCTGTTGTTGGATGGTTAGGACTGGTCCTGTTGTTGGATGGTTAGGACTGGTCCTGTTGTTGGATGGTTAGGACTGGTCCTGTTGTTGGCTGGATGGTTAGGACTGGTCCTGTTGTTGGATGGTTAGGACTGGTCCTGTTGTTGGATGGTTAGGACTGGTCCTGTTGTTGTTGGATGGTTAGGACTGGTCCTGTTGTTGTTGGATGGTTAGGACTGGTCCTGTTGTTGGATGGTTAGGACTGGTCCTGTTGTTGGATGGTTAGGACTGGTCCTGTTGTTGTTGGATGGTTAGGACTGGTCCTGTTGCTGGATGGATGGTTAGGACTGGTCCTGTTGTTGGATGGATGGTTAGGACTGGTCCTGTTGTTGGATGGATGGTTAGGACTGGTCCTGTTGTTGGATGGTTAGGACTGGTCCTGTTGTTGGATGGTTAGGACTGGTCCTGTTGTTGGATGGTTAGGACTGGTCCTGTTGTTGGTGGATGGTTAGGACTGGTCCTGTTGTTGGATGGATGGTTAGGACTGGTCCTGTTGTTGTTGGATGGTTAGGACTGGTCCTGTTGTTGGATGGATGGTTAGGACTGGTCCTGTTGTCTGGATGGTTAGGACTGGTCCTGTTGTTGGATGGATGGTTAGGACTGGTCCTGTTGTTGGATGGTTAGGACTGGTCCGTGTTGTTGGATGGTTAGGACTGGTCCTGTTGTTGGATGGTTAGGACTGGTCCTGTTGTTGGACTGGATGGTTAGGACTGGTCCTGTTGTTGGATGGTTAGGACTGGTCCTGTTGTGTGGATGGTTAGGACTGGTCCTGTTGTTGGATGGATGGTTAGGACTGGTCCTGTTGTTGGATGGTTAGGACTGGTCCTGTTGTTGGATGGTTAGGACTGGTCCTGTTGTTGGATGGATGGTTAGGACTGGTCCTGTTGTTGGATGGATGGTTAGGACTGGTCCTGTTGTTGGATGGTTAGGACTGGTCCTGTTGTTGGATGGATGGTTAGGACTGGTCCTGTTGTTGGATGGTTAGGACTGGTCCTGTTGTTGGATGGTTAGGACTGGTCCTGTTGTTGGTGGATGGTTAGGACTGGTCCTGTTGTTGGATGGTTAGGACTGGTCCTGTTGTTGGATGGTTAGGACTGGTCCTGTTGTGTGGATGGTTAGGACTGGTCCTGTTGTTGTTGGATGGTTAGGACTGGTCCTGTTGTTGTTGGATGGTTAGGACTGGTCCTGTTGTTGGATGGTTAGGACTGGTCCTGTTGTTGGATGGATCGGTTAGGACTGGTCCTGTTGTTGGCTGGATGGTTAGGACTGGTCCTGTTGTTGGATGGTTAGGACTGGTCCTGTTGTTGGATGGTTAGGACTGGTCCTGTTGTCTGGATGGTTAGGACTGGTCCTGTTGTTGGATGGATGGTTAGGACTGGTCCTGTTGTTGGATGGTTAGGACTGGTCCTGTTGTTGGATGGTTAGGACTGGTCCTGTTGTTGGATGGTTAGGACTGGTCCTGTTGTTGGATGGATGGTTAGGACTGGTCCTGTTGTTGGATGGTTAGGACTGGTCCTGTTGTTGGATGGTTAGGACTGGTCCTGTTGTTGGATGGTTAGGACTGGTCCTGTTGCTGGATGGTTAGGACTGGTCCTGTTGTTGGATGGATGGTTAGGACTGGTCCTGTTGTTGGATGGATGGTTAGGACTGGTCCTGTTGTTGGATGGTTAGGACTGGTCCTGTTGTTGGATGGTTAGGACTGGTCCTGTTGTTGGATGGTTAGGACTGGTCCTGTTGTTGGCTGGATGGTTAGGACTGGTCCTGTTGTTGGATGGTCAGGACTGGTCCTGTTGTTGGATGGTTAGGACTGGTCCTGTTGTTGGATGGATGGTTAGGACTGGTCCTGTTGTTGGCTGGATGGTTAGGACTGGTCCTGTTGTTGGATGGATGGTTAGGACTGGTCCTGTTGTTGGATGGATGGTTAGGACTGGTCCTGTTGTTGGATGGATGGTTAGGACTGGTCCTGTTGTTGGATGGATGGTTAGGACTGGTCCTGTTGTTGGATGGTCAGGACTGGTCCTGTTGTTGGCTGGATGGTTAGGACTGGTCCTGTTGTTGGATGGATGGTTAGGACTGGTCCTGTTGCTGGATGGTTAGGACTGGTCCTGTTGTTGGATGGATGGTTAGGACTGGTCCTGTTGTTGGCTGGATGGTTAGGACTGGTCCTGTTGTTGGCTGGATGGTTAGGACTGGTCCTGTTGTTGGATGGATGGTTAGGACTGGTCCTGTTGTTGGATGGTTAGGACTGGTCCTGTTGTTGGATGGTTAGGACTGGTCCTGTTGTTGGATGGTTAGGACTGGTCCTGTTGTTGGATGGTTAGGACTGGTCCTGTTGTTGGATGGTTAGGACTGGTCCTGTTGTTGGATGGTTAGGACTGGTCCTGTTGTTGGATGGTTAGGACTGGTCCTGTTGTTGGATGGTTAGGACTGGTCCTGTTGTTGGCTGGATGGTTAGGACTGGTCCTGTTGTTGGATGGTTAGGACTGGTCCTGTTGTTGGATGGTTAGGACTGGTCCTGTTGTTGGCTGGATGGTTAGGACTGGTCCTGTTGTTGGATGGTTAGGACTGGTCCTGTTGTTGGATGGATGGTTAGGACTGGTCCTGTTGTTGGCTGGATGGTTAGGACTGGTCCTGTTGTTGGATGGTTAGGACTGGTCCTGTTGTTGGATGGTCAGGACTGGTCCTGTTGTTGGATGGTTAGGACTGGTCCTGTTGTTGGATGGTTAGGACTGGTCCTGTTGTTGGATGGATGGTTAGGACTGGTCCTGTTGTTGGATGGATGGTTAGGACTGGTCCTGTTGTTGGATGGATGGTTAGGACTGGTCCTGTTGTTGGATGGATGGTTAGGACTGGTCCTGTTGTTGGATGGTCAGGACTGGTCCTGTTGTTGGCTGGATGGTTAGGACTGGTCCTGTTGTTGGATGGATGGTTAGGACTGGTCCTGTTGCTGGATGGTTAGGACTGGTCCTGTTGTTGGATGGATGGTTAGGACTGGTCCTGTTGTTGGATGGATGGTTAGGACTGGTCCTGTTGTTGGATGGTTAGGACTGGACCTGTTGCTGGTTAGGACTAGTCCTGTTGCTGGTTAGGACAGCCCCCCCCCCCCCCCACACACTCACAGACAGATGCTAGCATGTAGCTCCCACTCACTGCATCACTTCCTACAACGCTGACAGACTTCAAACAGCTATGTTAGGTAACACTCCGCTCTGCTCTCTCCCCTCCTCTCTTTTCCTCCACAGAAAGGAATTCACCAGCAGCCTGAGAGCTGAACGAGGAACGATAGACAATTAATTCAGCGTCTCGCCAGTCAGCTGCCTTGGCTGCCTTCTTTCTCTAAGAGGAGATGTTGGTTGTACGTGTTTCAAGTATTGTACTCTGGAGAAAGTGTCGTATAAGCAATTCAAAACTCTTGCTGGGATCAACTGTTTAAAATGCTGCTCAGACTTAAAGCCGGAACAGCAAACGGGACAGCAATATGTTACGAAGTGTTTAGAGCCTATAGGTAAATGTTATTCTGAGGCCTGTGTGTTTTTAGTTAAAATGATTTAAACTGTTATCCATTTCAAGGCAGTGCTCTGTGACATGTGGACTGTTTGGGCGGCCATATTGGCGGTTACGTCTGTTGAAGGTCATCGTGATCTTGTCATCGTATTATTGTCTAAATCCGGTATTTCTTGAGAAGCTGTTGCGTTGTGGCTTTTGCGTGTATATCCGGGTCATATTGTGCATCATTTGTATCGGTTGTTGATGAACGAACTCCGTCAACTATCTCTAGCTGACACGGTATGTTACTGCTGTATTTGACCGACGTGACCATTGGAATTCCTTAGAGATGTGACAGTATATTGATATAACAATAGATTAATTTCTCCCAGGTACACACTCTAACCTCTGGTAAACCATGAAAAATCCCCCGTGAAACAGTGTTACGTTTACAGTGTTACGTTTGCAGTGTTACATTTACAGTGTTACGTTTACAGTGTTACATTTACAGTGTTACGTTTACAGTGTTACATTTACAGTGTTACATTTACAGTGTTACGTTTACAGTGTTACGTTTACAGTGTTACATTTACAGTGTTACGTTTGCAGTGTTACATTTACAGTGTTACGTTTGCAGTGTTACATTTACAGTGTTACGTTTACAGTGTTACATTTACAGTGTTACATTTACAGTGTTACATTTACAGTGTTACGTTTACAGTGTTACGTTTGCAGTGTTACATTTACAGTGTTACGTTTGCAGTGTTACATTTACAGTGTTACGTTTACAGTGTTACATTTACAGTGTTACATTTACAGTGTTACGTTTACAGTGTTACGTTTAGCCACTCCATTTCTGTGGTATTGTCTTCATTTGGTTCCTTCTCCAATTCACAACCTGTATAATTTAACTTGAAAATGTGTTCTTTACACTCCAAAAGGTTCTTAGGCTGTCCCCATAGGAGAACCCTTTTGGTCTGCGTTGTGTTTTCACCGTCCGACGTACACATGCTCGCACACACACACACACACACACACACACACACACACACACACACACACACACACACACACACACACACACACACACACACACACCACCTGGATTGTACAATATTTGGCCATTATTTTTTATTCTTACATTTCTTTGTCAAGGTGGTTTTTGATCATTGCTAGACAGCCATTTTCAAGTCTTGCCATAGATTTTCAAGCTGATTTGGGTCAAAACTGTAACTAGGCCACTCAGGAACATTCAATGCCGTGTTGGTAAGCAACTCCAGTGTATATTTGTCATTGTGTATTAGATTATTGTCCTGCTGAAAGGTGAATTAATCTCCCAGTGTCTGTTGGAAATCAGACTGAATCAGGTTTTCCTCTAGGATTTTGCCTGTGCTTAGCTCTATTCTGTTTCTTTTTATCCCCCCCAAAAATCACTATTACTTGCCAATGACAAGCATACCCATAACATGATGCAGCTACCACCATGCATACAAATATATAAAAAAAGTGGTGCTCAGGGAAGCGTTTTCTTGTATTTGCCTCAAACATAATGCTTTGTATTCAGGACACAAAGTGAATTTCTTTGCCACATTTTTTGCAGTTTTACTTTAATGCCTGATTGCAAACAGGATGCATGTTTTGGAATATTTGCATTCTGTAAAAGCTTCCTTCTTTTCACTCTGTCATTTAGGTTAGTATTGTGGAGTAACTACAATGCTGTTGATCCATCCTCAGTTTTTTCCTATCACAGCCATTGAACTCTGTAACTGTTTTAAATTCACCATTGGCCTCATGGTGAAATCCCAGAGCAGTTTCCTTCCTCTCCGGCAACTGAGTTAGGCAGGAAGCCTGTATATTTGTGGTGACTGGGTTTATTCATGCACCAACCAAAGGTGAATTAATAATTTCACCATGCTCAACTGGATATTCAATGCTTTTTTAATGTTTACCCATCTACCAATAGATGTATTTATTTCACCTTTATTTAACCAGGTAGGCTAGTTGAGAACAAGTTCTCATTTACAACTGCGACCTGGCCAAGATAAAGCATAGCAATTCGACACATACAACAACACAGAGTTACACATGGAATAAACAAAACATAACAGTCAATAATACAGTAGAACAAAAGAAAACAAAAAGTCTATATACAGTGAGTGCAAATGAGGTAAGTTAAGGCAATAAATAGGCCATGGTGGCGAAGTAATTACAATATAGCAATATAGCAAAGAAGATGCCCTTCTTTGTGAGGCATTGGAAAACCTCCCTGGTCTTTGTGGCTGAATATGTGTTTGAAATTCACTGCGCGACTATGGGACCTTACAGATAATTATATGTGTGGGGTACAGAGATGAGGTAGTCATTCAAAACATGTTAAACACTATTATTGCACACAGAATTGGCAACTTTCTACTCTGGCAGCGTAGCCTAGTGGTTAGAGCATTGGACTAGTAACTGAAAGGTTGCAAGTTCCAATCCCTGAGTTGACAAGGTACAAATCTGTCATTCTGCCCCTGAACAAGGCAGTTAACCCACTGTTCCTAGGCTGTCATTGAAAATAAGAATTTGTTCTTAACCGACTTGCCTAGTTTAAATAAAGGTATCACTTAAGGCTCGTCATAACAAAGGGGTTGAATACTTATTGACTCAAGACAATTCAACTTTTTTTTACTTTTATTCATTTATAAAAAATATCTAAAAATATAATTCCACTTTGACAAGACGGGGTATTGTGGGTAGAGGCCAGTGACTAAAACATCAACATTTAATCACTTTTAAATTCAGACTGTAACAACAACAACATGTTGAAAAAGTCAAGGGGTGTGAATACTTTCTGAAGGCTCTGGATATCATTAAGTCTTTTATTCTGCTGTTTAACTGGATCAGCCGTAGTAGTAGGGATGTGCTGTTTTACAGGATCAGCCGTATTAGTAGGGATGTGTTGTTTTACAGGGTCAGCCGTATTAGTAGGGATGTGCTGTTTAACTGGATCAGCCGTAGTAGTAGGGATGTGTTGTTTTACAGGATCAGCCGTAGTAGTAGGGATGTGCTGTTTTACAGGATCAGCCGTAGTAGTAGGGATGTGTTGTTTTACAGGATCAGCCGTAGTAGTAGGGATGTGTTGTTTTACAGGGTCAGCCGTAGTAGTAGGGATGTGTTGTTTTACAGGATCAGCCGTAGTAGTAGGGATGTGTTGTTTTACAGGATCAGCCGTAGTAGTAGGGATGTGCTGTTTTACAGGATCAGCCGTAGTAGTAGGGATGTGTTGTTTTACAGGATCAGCCGTAGTAGTAGGGATGTGTTGTTTTACAGGGTCAGCCGTAGTAGTAGGGATGTGCTGTTTTACAGGATCAGCCGTATTAGTAGGGATGTGCTGTTTTACAGGGTCAGCCGTAGTAGTAGGGATGTGTTGTTTTACAGGATCAGCCGTAGTAGTAGGGATGTGTTGTTTTACAGGATCAGCCGTAGTAGTAGGGATGTGCTGTTTTACAGGATCAGCCGTAGTAGTAGGGATGTGTTGTTTTACAGGATCAGCCGTAGTAGTAGGGATGTGTTGTTTTACAGGGTCAGCCGTAGTAGTAGGGATGTGCTGTTTTACAGGATCAGCCGTATTAGTAGGGATGTGCTGTTTTACAGGATCAGCCGTAGTAGTAGGGATGTGTTGTTTTACAGGATCAGCCGTAGTAGTAGGGATGTGTTGTTTTACAGGATCAGCCGTAGTAGTAGGGATGTGTTGTTTTACAGGATCAGCCGTAGTAGTAGGGATGTGTTGTTTTACAGGATCAGCCGTAGTAGTAGGGATGTGTTGTTTTACAGGGTCAGCCGTAGTAGTAGGGATGTGTTGTTTTACAGGATCAGCCGTAGTAGTAGGGATGTGTTGTTTTACAGGGTCAGCCGTAGTAGTAGGGATGTGTTGTTTTACATGATCAGCCGTAGTAGTAGGGATGTGTTGTTTTACAGGGTCAGCCGTAGTAGTAGGGATGTGTTGTTTTACAGGATCAGCCGTATTAGTAGGGATGTGCTGTTTTACAGGATCAGCCGTAGTAGTAGGGATGTGTTGTTTTACAGGATCAGCCGTAGTAGTAGGGATGTGTTGTTTTACAGGATCAGCCGTAGTAGTAGGGATGTGTTGTTTAACAGGATCAGCCGTAGTAGTAGGGATGTGTTGTTTTACAGGATCAGCCGTATTAGTAGGGATGTGCTGTTTTACAGGATCAGCCGTAGTAGTAGGGATGTGTTGTTTTACAGGATCAGCCGTAGTAATAGGGATGTGTTGTTTTACAGGGTCAGCCGTAGTAGTAGGGATGTGTTGTTTTACAGGATCAGCCGTAGTAGTAGGGATGTGTTGTTTTACAGGATCAGCCGTAGTAGTAGGGATGTGTTGTTTTACAGGGTCAGCCGTAGTAGTAGGGATGTGTTGTTTTACAGGATCAGCCGTAGTAGTAGGGATGTGTTGTTTTACAGGATCAGCCGTAGTAATAGGGATGTGTTGTTTTACAGGGTCAGCCGTAGTAGTAGGGATGTGTTGTTTTACAGGATCAGCCGTGGTCACTTTTGAATGCTGGCGGTGCTTTCACTCTATTGGTAGCATGAGACGGAGTCTACAACCCACACAAGTGGCTCAGGTAGTGCAGCTCATCCAGGATGGCACATCAATGCGAGCTGTGGCAAGAAGGTTTGCTGTGTCTGTCAGCGTAGTGTCCAGAGCATGGAGGCACTACCAGGAGACAGGCCAGTACATCAGGAGACGTGGAGGAGGCCGTAGGAGGGCAACAACCCAGCAGCAGGACCGCTACCTCCGCCTTTGTGCAAGGAGGAGCAGGAGAAGCACTGCCAGAGCCCTACCAAAATGACCTCCAGCAGGCCACAAATGTGCATGTGTCTGCTCAAACGGTCAGAAACAGACTCCATGAGGGTGGTATGACGGCCCGACATCCACAGGTGGGGGTTGTGCTTACAGCCCAACACCGTGCAGGACGTTTGGCATTTGCCAGAGAACACCAAGATTGGCAACTTCACCACTGGTGCCCTGTGCTCTTCACAGATGAAAGCAGGTTCACACTGAGCACGTGACAGACGTGACAGAGTCTGGAGACACCGTGGAGAACGTTCTGCTGCCTGCAACATCCTCCAGCATGACCGGTTTGGCGGTGGGTCAGTCATGGTGTGGGGTGGCATTTCTTTGGGGGGCCACACAGCCCTCCATGTGCTCGCCAGAGGTAGCCTGACTGCCATTAGGTACCGAGATGAGATCCTCAGACCCCTTGTGAGACCATATGCTGGTGCGGTTGGCCCTGGGTTCCTCCTAATGCAAGACAATGCTAGACCTCATGTGGCTGGAGTGTGTCAGCAGTTCCTGCAAGAGGAAGGCATTGATGCTATGGACTGGCCCGCCCGTTCCCCAGACCTGAATCCAATTGAGCACATCTGGGACATCATGTCTCGCCCCATCCACCAACGCCACGTTGCACCACAGACTGTCCAGGAGTTGGCGGATGCTTTAGTCCAGGTCTGGGAGGAGATCCCTCAGGAGACCATCCGCCACCTCATCAGGAGCATGCCCAGGCATTGTAGGGAGGTCATACAGGCACGTGGAGGCCACACACACTACTGAGCCTCATTTTGACTTGTTTTAAGGACATTACATCAAAGTTGGATCAGCCTGTAGTGTGGTTTTCCACTTTAATTTTGAGTGTGACTCCAAATCCAGACCTCCATGGGTTGATAAATTGGATTTCCATTGATTATTTTTGTGTGATTTTGTTGTCAGCACATTCAACTATGTAAAGAAAAAAGTATTTAATAAGATTATTTCATTCATTCAGATCTAGGATATGTTGTTTAAGTGTTCCCTTTATTTTTTTGAGCAGTATATATATTTTTTCCATCTTTCTCCGTTTAGCTATTCCTCCATAAAAAAAATAATTGATTTTAGTTTGGCGGCTATGTAATAATTAATTAGGTTTGGAGGTATAGCATACAGTGCATTCGGAAAGTATTTTGACCCCTTGACTTTTTCCACATTTTGTTTCGTTACAGCCTACAGCTGCATTTCCTAATGTTTTGTTTAAAGTTAATATTGCATTTTATTGGAGAAAAGTAGGCTGGCTACACTTAGAAAAGTACCTTAGAAAAGTAGCTACACATCAAACAGAGCACTCATAGAACGCTCCGTTCGTGAATTAAAAACAGAAAAACTATGTTTTATATGAGTCTAGGCATTAGTCTGAAGCCCAAATAGAGACTAGGCATTAGTCTGAAGCCCAAATAGAAACTGAATTCACATGAGCACTACATGAGCACTACAATGACTATTCCACCCAGATGGTGCCGCAACAATAATACACATTTACAATAGACCTATAATTCAAAAAATACATACAGTCAAATGATATATATACCGTATACATCATTATAAATTGCAGAACACCGTAATGTCCATTATCCCTCTGAAGATTATGAATTAGGCTTGAAAACCAAAGTAACCTGCTTACGCATAGTTTCAAGTACAATACCAACGTAGTTACTGTAGTAGGTCAAAGCTGTGTGCTGGAAAACCTTGGTGGAGCATGGGCGGAATAGGCATTGTGGTGCTCATGTGAATTTCCTTTATTTTTTGTTGTTGCTTCAAACCAATGCCTCTTCTCATTTAAAACATGATTTTTTTTTTGTATTTAATTAATAAGGTGACGGGGCATCATATTGTGTTAACTTTCTGCCGTGTTTGAGGAGTTATCTGTACAGCTGCCTCTGCTATCTTGATATCCTTGCGGGTTTTTTTACAAATGAATACGTTTGGACTCACCTACTGATTCCAGGGTTTTGAATTTTTTTTTGTATTTTCTACATTGTAGAATAATAATGAAGACATCAAAACTTTGAAATAAAACATATGGAATCATGTAGTAACCAAAAAAGTGTTAAACAAATCCAAATATATTTATATTTGAGATTCTTCAAGGTAGACACCCTTTACCTTGATGACTGCTTTGCACACTCTTGTCATTCTCTCAACCAGCTTCATGAGGTAGTCACCTGCAATGCATTTCAATTAACAGGTGTGTCGTGTTAAAAGTGAATTTGTGGAATTTCTTTCCTTCTTAATTCGTTTGACGCTATCAATTGTGTTCTGACAAGGTAGGGGTGGTATACAGATAGATAGCCCTATTTGGTAAAGATGACCCTATATAGAAGGTCAAAAGAGCAAGATAATATACAATTTACTCTTATTTCCGGCATATGATGTTTTATACATCATTTGCATGTGTATAAGATGAAAGGCCATGACACTCTGTCAAAGGCTCTCTCTGCCTCTAGAGGAATAAGCAGTCAATGTTGTTGTTGTTGTTGAGAGTGTATTCCATAATATGAAATACCTGCCATTATCACTCAGGAGCCTGCTGGACACAAACAAAACCTGTTTATGATGTTTGGGATTATATTACTGAATCTATTACTATTTGCAATAGTTTATGTAAGCAATTTTTGGTCGCGCTTCAGCAACGATACTGGTCGATACAATGCTCATTCTGCTGGATATTTACTTTCTTTATGGATAAATCAAATCAAAACGGTAGTAATATGTGAGTTCCAGGTTGCTGTGCACAATGTTGTTGAGGGCTCAGCTAAGGTACAATGTGTTTGAATTCCTCAGAGAATTCCTTAGTGTATCCGTCACTGCCTGGACATTTTACATTTCTTTTGTAATGGTAGCTGTCACCGCTTCAGTTATTGGTTTAATTAACTTTCCACTTTGTTGGTCTGTCACTTCAGGGAGTACATTTTCTGTTTCTAAGTATGTTAGTATTCTCTCTGTTAGTATTCTCTCTGTTAGTATTCTCTCTGTTAGTATTCTCTCTGTTAGTATTCTCTCTGTTAGTATTCTCTCTGTTAGTATTCTCTCTGTATTCTCTCTGTTTGTATTCTCTCTGTTAGTATTCTCTCTGTTAGTATTCTCTCTGTATTCTCTCTGTTAGTATTCTCTCTGTTAGTATTCTCTCTGTTAGTACCCTTCTCTCTGTTACCCGTATTCTCTCTGTTAGTATTCTCTCTGTTAGTATTCTCTCTGTTAGTATTCTCTCTGTTAGTATTCTCTCTGTTAGTATTCTCTCTGTTAGTATTCTCTCTGTTAGTATTCTCTCTGTTAGTATTCTCTCTGTTAGTATTCTCTCTGTATTCTCTCTGTTAGTATTCTCTCTGTATTCTCTCTGTTAGTATTCTCTCTGTATTCTCTCTGTATTCTCTCTGTTAGTATTCTCTCTGTTAGTATTCTCTCTGTTAGTATTCTCTCTGTTAGTATTCTCTCTGTTAGTATTCTCTCTGTATTCTCTCTGTTAGTATTCTCTCTGTTAGTATTCTCTCTGTTAGTATTCTCTCTGTTAGTATTCTCTCTGTTAGTATTCTCTCTGTTAGTATTCTCTCTGTTAGTATTCTCTCTGTATTCTCTCTGTTAGTATTCTCTCTGTTAGTATTCTCTCTGTTAGTATTCTCTCTGTTAGTATTCTCTCTGTTAGTATTCTCTCTGTTAGTATTCTCTCTGTATTCTCTCTGTTAGTATTCTCTCTGTTAGTATTCTCTCTGTTAGTATTCTCTCTGTATTCTCTCTGTTAGTATTCTCTCTGTATTCTCTCTGTTAGTATTCTCTCTGTTAGTATTCTCTCTGTTAGTATTCTCTCTGTTAGTATTCTCTCTGTATTCTCTCTGTTAGTATTCTCTCTGTTAGTATTCTCTCTGTTAGTATTCTCTCTATATTCTCCCCTGTTGGATTCTTGTACCTTTTGGAGTATAGCGTTTTCGGTAGTATTTGACAGACGTAATAGCCATTTCGGTTCTTTTGGTGAGGATTTCTGAGTTGTTGTTTTTAATTCCTGTTGTTGACACTTTTACTTCATTTTCTTAGTCTAAATGAAAGTAATTTCAGGGCCTTTGGTTCCAGGTAGAACTATGTTTGTATACTCTAAGAAAAAACAATCTAATCACTATGCTGGATTCAATATGTGTACTATCCCATAGGTCCAATGTCTATAATAGTATCATCCTCTCGCTCTCTCTCGTCTCGCTCTCTCTCTCTCGTCTCGCTCTCTCTCTTCTTGCTCTCTGGTCTCGCTCTCTCTCTCTCTCGTCTCGCTCTCTCACTCACTCGTCTCGCTCTCTCTCTCTCGTCTCGCTCTCTCTCTTCTCGCTCTCTGGTCTCGCTCTCTCTCGTCTCGCTCTCTCGCTCTCGTCTCTCTCTCTCTCTCTCGTCTCGCTCTCTCTCTCGTCTCGCTCTCTATCGTCTCGCTCTCTGGTCTCGCTCACTCTCTCTGGTCTCGCTCTCTTGTCTCGCTCTCTTGTCTCGCTCTCTCTCGCTCTCTCTCGTCTCGCTCTCTGGTCTCGCTCTCTCTCTCTCGCTCTCTCTCGTCTCGCTCTCTCTCGTCTCGCTCTCTTGTCTCGCTCTCTCTCGCTCTCTCTGGTCTCGCTCTCTGGTCTCGCTCTCTCTCTCTCGTCTCGCTCTCTTGTCTCGCTCTCTCTCGCTCTCTCTCGTCTCGCTCTCTCGTCTCGCTCTCTCTCGTCTCGCTCTCTCTCGTCTCACTCTCTCGCTCTCGTCTCTCTCTCTCTCGTCTCGCTCTCTCTCTGGTCTCGCTCGCTCTCTCACTCACTCGTCTTGCTCTCTCTCTCGTCTCGCCCTCTGGTCTCGCTCTCTCTCTCTCGTCTCGCTCTCTTGTCTCGCTCTCTCTCTCGTCTCTCTCTCTCTCGTCTCGCTCTCTCTCTCGTCTCGCTCTCTCTCTCTCGTCTCGCTCTCTCTCTCTCGTCTCGCTCTCTCTCTCGTCTCGCTCTCTCTCTCGTCTCGCTCTCTCTCTCGCTCTCTGAAGACCATCCTACCACTATGACCTTGAGAGAGAGACAATAGTGATAGGATGGTCTACAGAGAGAGACTATAGTGGTAGGATGGTCTACAGAGAGACTATAGTGGTAGGATGGTCTACAGAGAGAGAGACTATAGTGGTAGGATGGTCTACAGAGAGAGAGACTATAGTGGTAGGATGGTCTACAGAGAGACTATAGTGGTAGGATGGTCTACAGAGAGAGACTATAGTGGTAGGATGGTCTACAGAGAGAGACTATAGTGGTAGGATGGTCTACAGAGAGAGACTATAGCGGTAGGATGGTCTACAGAGAGACTATAGTGGTAGGATGGTCTACAGAGAGAGACTATAGTGGTAGGATGGTCTACAGAGAGAGACTATAGTGGTAGGATGGTCTACAGAGAGAGACTATAGCGGTAGGATGGTCTACAGAGAGACTATAGTGGTAGGATGGTCTACAGAGAGACTATAGTGGTAGGATGGTCTACAGAGAGAGAGACTATAGTGGTAGGATGGTCTACAGAGAGACTATAGTGGTAGGATGGTCTACAGAGAGAGAGACTATAGTGGTAGGATGGTCTACAGAGAGAGACTATAGTGGTAGGATGGTCTACAGAGAGACTATAGTGGTAGGATGGTCTACAGAGAGAGAGACTATAGTGGTAGGATGGTCTACAGAGAGAGAGACTATAGTGGTAAGATGGTCTACAGAGAGACTATAGTGGTAGGATGGTCTACAGAGAGACTATAGTGGTAGGATGGTCTACAGAGAGAGACTATAGTAGTAGGATCGTCTACAGAGAAAGAGACTATAGTGGTAGGATGGTCTACAGAGAGACTATAGTGAGTGGTAGGATGGTCTACAGAGAGAGACTATAGTGGTAGGATGGTCTTTAGAGAGACTATAGTGGTAGGATGGTCTTTAGAGAGACTATAGTGGTAGGATGGTCTACAGAGAGACTATAGTGGTAGGATGGTCTACAGAGAGAGAGACTATAGTGGTAGGATGGTCTACAGAGAGACTATAGTGGTAGGATGGTCTTTAGAGAGACTATAGTGGTAGGATGGTCTACAGAGAGACTATAGTGAGTGGTAGGATGGTCTACAGAGAGACTATAGTGAGTGGTAGGATGGTCTACAGAGAGAGACTATAGTGGTAGGATGGTCTACAGAGAGAGACTATAGTGGTAGGATGTTCTTGAGAGAGACTATAGTGGTAGGATGGTCTACAGAGAGAGAGACTATAGTGGTAGGATCGTCTACAGAGAGACTATAGTGGTAGGATGGTCTACAGAGAGAGAGACTATAGTGGTAGGATAGTCTACAGAGAGACTATAGTGGTAGGTGGTCTACAGAGAGAGAGACTATAGTGGTAGGATGGTCTACAGAGAGACTATAGTGGTAGGATGGTCTACAGAGAGACTATAGTGGTAGGATGGTCTACAGAGAGAGAGACTATAGTGGTAGGATGGTCTACAGAGAGAGAGACTATAGTGGTAGGATGGTCTACAGAGAGACTATAGTGGTAGGATGTCTACAGAGAGAGACAATAGTGGTAGGATGGTCTACAGAGAGAGACTATAGTGGTAGGATGGTCTACAGAGAGAGAGACTATAGTGGTAGGATGGTCTACAGAGAGAGAGACTATAGTGGTAGGATGGTCTTCAGAGAGACTATAGTGGTAGGATGGTCTACAGAGAGACTATAGTGGTAGGATGGTCTACAGAGAGACTATAGTGGTAGGTGGTCTACAGAGAGAGAGACTATAGTGGTAGGATGGTCTACAGAGAGAGAGACTATAGTGGTAGGATGGTCTACAGAGAGACTATAGTGGTAGGATGGTCTAAAGAGAGAGAGACAATAGTGGTAGGATGGTCTACAGAGAGAGACTATAGTGGTAGGATGGTCTACAGAGAGACTATAGTGGTAGGATGGTCTACAGAGAGACTATAGAGGTAGGATGGTCTACAGAGAGAGAGACTATAGTGGTAGGATGGTCTACAGAGAGACTATAGTGGTAGGATGGTCTACAGAGAGAGACTATAGTGGAAGGATGGTCTACAGAGAGACTATAGTGGTAGGATGGTCTACAGAGAGACTATAGTGAGTGGTAGGATGGTCTACAGAGAGAGACTATAGTGGTAGGATGGTCTACAGAGAAAGAGACTATAGTGGTAGGATGGTCTACAGAGAAAGAGACTATAGTGGTAGGATGGTCTACAGAGAGAGACTATAGTGGTAGGATGGTCTTTAGAGAGACTATCGTGGTAGGATGGTCTACAGCGAGACTATAGTGAGTGGTAGGATGGTCTTCAGAGAGACTATAGTGAGTGGTAGGATGGTCTACAGAGAGTGACTATAGTGGTAGGATGGTCTAAAGACATTTACATTGACATTTAAGTCATTTAGCAGACGCTCTTATCCAGAGCGACTTACAAATTGGTGCATTCACCTTATAATATCCAGTGGAACAACCACTTTACAATAGTGCATCTAAATCTTTTAAGGGGGGGGTTAGAAGGATTACTTTATCCTCTCCCAGGTATTCCTTGAAGAGGTGGGGTTTCAGGTGTCTCCGGAAGGTGGTGATTGACTCCGCTGTCCTGGCGTCGTGAGGGAGCTTGGTCCACCATTGGGGTGCCAGAGCAGCGAACAGTTTTGACTGGGCTGAGCGGGAACTGTGCTTCCTCAGAGGTAGGGAGGCGAGCAGGCCTGTGGTGGATGAACGGAGTGCCCTTGTTTGGGTGTAGGGCCTGATCAGAGCCTGAAGGTACGGAGGTGCCGTTCCCCTCACAGCTCCGTAGGCAAGCACCATGGTCTTGTAGCGGATGCGAGCTTCGACTGGAAGACAGTGGAGAGAGCGGAGGAGCGGGGTGACGTGAGAGAACTTGGGAAGGTTGAACACCAGACGGGCTGCGGCGTTCTGGATGAGTTGTAGGGGTTTAATGGCACAGGCAGGGAGCCCAGCCAGCAGCGAGTTGCAATAATCCAGACGGGAGATGAAAAGTGCCTGGATTAGGACCTGCGCCGCTTCCTGTGTGAGGCAGGGTCGTACTCTGAGAGAGAGAGAGAGAGAGAGAGACTATAGTGGTAGGATGGTCTACAGAGAGACTATAGTGGTAGGATGGTCTACAGAGAGACTATAGTGGTAGGATGGTCTACAGAGAGAGAGACTATAGTGGTAGGATGGTCTACAGAGAGAGAGACTATAGTGGAAGGATGGTCTACAGAGAGACTATAGTGGTAGGATGGTCTACAGAGAGACTATAGTGGTAGGATGGTCTACAGAGAGACTATAGTGATAGGATGGTCTACAGAGAGAGAGACTATAGTGGTAGGATGGTCTACAGAGAGAGAGACTATAGTGGTAGGATGGTCTACAGAGAGAGAGACTATAGTGGTAGGATGGTCTACAGAGAGAGAGACTATAGTGGAAGGATGGTCTACAGAGAGACTATAGTGGTAGGATGGTCTACAGAGAGACTATAGTGGTAGGATGGTCTACAGAGAGACTATAGTGGTAGGATGGTCTACAGAGAGACTATAGTGGTAGTTGGTCTACAGAGAGAGAGACTATAGTGGTAGGTGGTCTACAGAGAGAGAGACTATAGTGGTAGGATGGTCTACAGAGAGACTATAGTGGTAGGATGGTCTACAGAGAGAGAGACTATAGTGGTAGGATGGTCTACAGAGAGAGAGACTATAGTGGTAGGATGGTCTACAGAGAGACTATAGTGGTAGGATGGTCTACAGAGAGAGACTATAGTGGTACGATGGTCTACAGAGAGACTATAGTGGTAGGATGGTCTACAGAGAGAGACTATAGTGGTAGGATGGTCTACAGAGAGACTATAGTGGTAGGATGGTCTACAGAGACTATAGTGGTAGGATGGTCTACAGAGAGAGACTATAGTGGTAGGATGGTCTACAGAGAGACTATAGTGGTAGGATGGTCTACAGAGAGAGAGACTATAGTGGTAGGATGGTCTACAGAGAGAGAGACTATAGTGGTAGGATGGTCTACAGAGAGACTATAGTGGTAGGATGGTCTACAGAGAGAGAGACTATAGTGGTAGGATGGTCTACAGAGAGACTATAGTGGTAGGATGGTCTACAGAGAGAGACTATGGTGGTAGGATGGTCTACAGAGAGACTATAGTTGTAGGATGGTCTACAGAGAGAGAGACTATAGTGGTAGGATGGTCTACAGAGAGAGAGACTATAGTGGTAAGATGGTCTACAGAGAGACTATAGTGGTAGGATGGTCTACAGAGAGACTATAGTGGTAGGATGGTCTACAGAGAGACTATAGTGGTAGGATGGTCTACAGAGAGACTATAGTGGTAGGATGGTCTACAAAGAGAGAGACTATAGTGGTAGGATGGTCTACAGAGAGACTATAGTGGTAGGATGGTCTACAGAGAGAGACTATAGTGGTAGGATGGTCTACAGAGAGAGACTATAGTGGTAGGATGGTCTACAGAGAGACTATAGTGGTAGGATGGTCTACAGAGAGAGAGATTATAGTGGTAGGATGGTCTACAGAGAGACTATAGTGGTAGGATGGTCTACAGAGAGACTATAGTGGTAGGTGGTCTACAGAGAGAGAGACTATAGTGGTAGGTGGTCTACAGAGAGAGAGACTATAGTGGTAGGATGGTCTACAGAGAGACTATAGTGGTAGGATGGTCTACAGAGAGACTATAGTGGTAGGATGGTCTACAGAGAGACTATAGTGGTAGGATGGTCTACAGAGAGACTATAGTGGTAGGATGGTCTACAGAGAGACTATAGTGGTAGGATGGTCTACAGAGAGACTATAGTGGTAGGATGGTCTACAGAGAGAGACTATAGTGGTAGGATGGTCTACAGAGAGACTATAGTGGTAGGATGGTCTACAGAGAGAGACTATAGTGGTAGGATGGTCTACAGAGAGACTATAGTGGTAGGATGGTCTACAGAGAGAGAGACTATAGTGGTAGGATGGTCTACAGAGAGAGAGAGACTATAGTGGTAGGATGGTCTACAGAGAGACTATAGTGGTAGGATGGTCTACAGAGAGACTATAGTGGTAGGATGGTCTACAGAGAGACTATAGTGGTAGGATGGTCTACAGAGAGACTATAGTGGTAGGATGGACTACAGAGAGACTATAGTGGTAGGATGGTCTACAGAGAGACTATAGTGGTAGGATGGTCTACAGAGAGAGACTATAGTGGTAGGATGGTCTACAGAGAGACTATAGTGGTAGGATGGTCTACAGAGAGAGACTATAGTGGTAGGATGGTCTACAGAGAGACTATAGTGGTAGGATGGTCTACAGAGACTATAGTGGTAGGATGGTCTACAGAGAGAGAGACTATAGTGGTAGGATGGTCTACAGAGAGAGAGACTATAGTGGTAGGATGGTCTACAGAGAGACTATAGTGGTAGGATGGTCTACAGAGAGAGAGACTATAGTGGTAGGATGGTCTACAGAGAGACTATAGTGGTAGGATGGTCTACAGAGAGAGAGACTATAGTGGTAGGATGGTCTACAGAGAGAGACTATAGTGGTAGGATGGTCTTGAGAGAGACTATAGTGATAGGATGGTCTACAGAGAGAGAGACTATAGTGGTAGGATGGTCTACAGAGAGAGAGACTATAGTGGTAGGATGGTCTACAGAGAGAGACTATAGTGATAGGATGGTCTACAGAGAGAGAGACTATAGTGGTAGGATGGTCTACAGAGAGAGAGACTATAGTGGTAGGATGGTCTACAGAGAGAGACTATAGTGGTAGGATGGTCTACAGAGAGAGAGACTATAGTGGTAGGATGGTCTACAGAGAGAGAGACTATAGTGGTAGGATGGTCTACAGAGAGAGACTATAGTGATAGGATGGTCTACAGAGAGAGAGACTATAGTGGTAGGATGGTCTACAGAGAGAGAGACTATAGTGGTAGGATGGTCTTCAGAGAGACTATAGTGGTAGGATGGTCTACAGAGAGACTATAGTGGTAGGATGGTCTACAGAGAGAGAGACTATAGTGGTAGGATGGTCTACAGAGAGACTATAGTGGTAGGATGGTCTACAGAGAGACTATAGTGATAGGATATCTACAGAGAGAGAGACTATAGTGGTAGGATGGTCTACAGAGAGAGAGACTATAGTGTAAGGATGGTCTACAGAGAGACTATAGTGGTAGGATGGTCTACAGAGAGAGAGACTATAGTGGTAGGATGGTCTACAGAGAGACTATAGTGGTAGGTGGTCTACAGAGAGAGAGACTATAGTGGTAGGTGGTCTACAGAGAGAGAGACTATAGTGGTAGGATGGTCTACAGAGAGACTATAGTGGTAGGATGGTCTACAGAGAGAGAGACTATAGTGGTAGGATGGTCTACAGAGAGACTATAGTGGTAGGATGGTCTACAGAGAGACTATAGTGGTAGGATGGTCTACAGAGAGACTATAGTGGTAGGATGGTCTACAGAGAGACTATAGTGGTAGGATGGTCTACAGAGAGACTATAGTGGTAGGATGGTCTCCAGAGAGAGCCTATAGTGGTAGGATGGTCTACAGAGAGACTATAGTGGTAGGATGGTCTACAGAGAGAGAGACTATAGTGGTAGGATGGTCTACAGAGAGAGAGACTATAGTGGTAGGATGGTCTACAGAGAGACTATAGTGATAGGATGGTCTACAAAGTGAGAGACTATAGTGGTAGGATGGTCTACAGAGAGACTATAGTGGTAGGATGGTCTACAGAGAGAGACTATAGTGGTAGGATGGTCTACAGAGAGACTATAGTGGTAGGATGGTCTACAGAGAGAGAGACTATAGTGGTAGGATGGTCTACAGAGAGAGAGAGACTATAGTGGTAGGATGGTCTACAGAGAGACTATAGTGGTAGGATGGTCTACAGAGAGACTATAGTGGTAGGATGGTCTACAGAGAGACTATAGTGGTAGGATGGTCTACAGAGAGACTATAGTGGTAGGATGGTCTACAGAGAGACTATAGTGGTAGGATGGTCTACAGAGAGAGACTATAGTGGTAGCATGGTCTACAGAGAGACTATAGTGGTAGGATGGTCTACAGAGAGAGACTATAGTGGTAGGATGGTCTACAGAGAGACTATAGTGGTAGGATGGTCTACAGAGAGAGACTATAGTGGTAGGATGGTCTACAGAGAGAGAGAGACTATAGTGGTAGGATGGTCTACAGAGAGACTATAGTGGAAGGTGGTCTACAGAGAGACTATAGTGGTAGGATGGTCTACAGAGAGAGAGACTATAGTGGTAGGATGGTCTACAGAGAGAGACTATAGTGGTAGGATGGTCTTGAGAGAGACTATAGTGATAGGATGGTCTACAGAGAGAGAGACTATAGTGGTAGGATGGTCTACAGAGAGACTATAGTGGTAGGATGGTCTACAGAGAGACTATAGTGGTAGGATGGTCTACAGAGAGAGAGACTATAGTGGTAGGATGGTCTACAGAGAGAGAGACTATAGTGGTAGGATGGTCTACAGAGAGACTATAGTGGTAGGATGGTCTACAGAGAGACTATAGTGGTAGGATGGTCTACAGAGAGACTATAGTGGTAGGATGGTCTACAGAGAGACTATAGTGGTAGGATGGTCTACAGAGAGACTATAGTGGTAGGATGGTCTACAGAGAGAGACTATAGTGGTAGGATGGTCTACAGAGAGACTACAGTGGTAGGATGGTCTACAGAGAGAGACTATAGTGGTAGGATGGTCTACAGAGAGACTATAGTGGTAGGATGGTCTACAGAGACTATAGTGGTAGGATGGTCTTGAGAGAGACTATAGTGGTAGGATGGTCTTGAGAGAGACTATAGTGATAGGATGGTCTACAGAGAGAGAGACTATAGTGGTAGGATGGTCTACAGAGAGACTATAGTGGTAGGATGGTCTACAGAGAGAGAGACTATAGTGGTAGGATGGTCTACAGAGAGAGAGAATATAGTGGTAGGATGGTCTACAGAGAGAGAGACTATAGTTGTAGGATGGTCTACAGAGAGAGAGAATATAGTGGTAGGATGGTCTACAGAGAGAGAGACTATAGTGGTAGGATGGTCTACAGAGAGACTATAGTGGTAGGATGGTCTACAGAGAGAGACTATAGTGGTAGGATGGTCTACAGAGAGATTCTATAGTGGTAGGATGGTCTACAGAGAGAGAGACTATAGTGGTAGGATGGTCTACAGAGAGAGAGACTATAGTGGTAGGATGGTCTACAGAGAGACTATAGTGGTAGGATGGTCTACAGAGACTATAGTGGTAGGATGGTCTACAGAGAGAGACTATAGTGGTAGGATGGTCTACAGAGATACTATAGTGGTAGGATGGTCTACAGAGACTATAGTGGTAGGATGGTCTACAGAGAGAGACTATAGTGGTAGGATGGTCTACAGAGAGAGAGACTATAGTGGTAGGATGGTCTACAGAGAGAGACTATAGTGGTAGGATGGTCTACAGAGAGACTATAGTGGTAGGATGGTCTACAGAGAGACTATAGTGGTAGGATGGTCTACCGAGAGAGAGACTATAATGGTAAGATGGTCAACAGAGAGACTATAGTGGTAGGATGGTCTACAGAGAGAGACTATAGTGGTAGGATGGTCTACAGAGAGAGACTATAGTGGTAGGATGGTCTACAGAGAGACTATAGTGGTAGGATGGTCAACAGAGAGAGAGAATATAGTGGTAGAATGGTCTACAGAGAGAGAGACTATAGTTGTAGGATGGTCTACAGAGAGACTATAGTGGTAGGATGGTCTACAGAGAGAGAATATAGTGGTAGGATGGTCTACAGAGACTATAGTGGTAGGATGGTCTACAGAGAGAGACTATAGTGGTAGGATGGTCTACAGAGATACTATAGTGGTAGGATGGTCTACAGAGACTATAGTGGTAGGATGGTCTACAGAGAGAGACTATAGAGGTAGGATGGTCTACAGAGAGAGAGACTATAGTGGTAGGATGGTCTACAGAGAGAGACTATAGTGGTAGGATGGTCTTGAGAGAGACTATAGTGATAGGATGGTCTACTGAGAGAGAGACTATAGTGGTAGGATGGTCTACAGAGAGACTATAGTGGTAGGATGGTCTACAGAGAGACTATAGTGGTAGGATGGTCTACAGAGAGAGAGACTATAGTGGTAGGATGGTCTACAGAGAGAGAGACTATAGTGGTAGGTGGTCTACAGAGAGACTATAGTGGTAGGATGGTCTACAGAGAGAGACTATAGTGGTAGGATGGTCTACAGAGAGATTCTATAGTGGTAGGATGGTCTACAGAGAGAGAGACTATAGTGGTAGGATGGTCTACAGAGAGAGAGACTATAGTGGTAGGATGGTCTACAGAGAGACTATAGTGGTAGGATGGTCTACAGAGACTATAGTGGTAGGATGGTCTACAGAGAGAGACTATAGTGGTAGGATGGTCTACAGAGATACTATAGTGGTAGGATGGTCTACAGAGACTATAGTGGTAGGATGGTCTACAGAGAGAGACTATAGTGGTAGGATGGTCTACAGAGAGAGAGACTATAGTGGTAGGATGGTCTACAGAGAGAGACTATAGTGGTAGGATGGTCTACAGAGAGACTATAGTGGTAGGATGGTCTACAGAGAGACTATAGTGGTAGGATGGTCTACCGAGAGAGAGACTATAATGGTAAGATGGTCAACAGAGAGACTATAGTGGTAGGATGGTCTACAGAGAGAGACTATAGTGGTAGGATGGTCTACAGAGAGAGACTATAGTGGTAGGATGGTCTACAGAGAGACTATAGTGGTAGGATGGTCAACAGAGAGAGAGAATATAGTGGTAGAATGGTCTACAGAGAGAGAGACTATAGTTGTAGGATGGTCTACAGAGAGACTATAGTGGTAGGATGGTCTACAGAGAGAGAATATAGTGGTAGGATGGTCTACAGAGACTATAGTGGTAGGATGGTCTACAGAGAGAGACTATAGTGGTAGGATGGTCTACAGAGATACTATAGTGGTAGGATGGTCTACAGAGACTATAGTGGTAGGATGGTCTACAGAGAGAGACTATAGAGGTAGGATGGTCTACAGAGAGAGAGACTATAGTGGTAGGATGGTCTACAGAGAGAGACTATAGTGGTAGGATGGTCTTGAGAGAGACTATAGTGATAGGATGGTCTACTGAGAGAGAGACTATAGTGGTAGGATGGTCTACAGAGAGACTATAGTGGTAGGATGGTCTACAGAGAGACTATAGTGGTAGGATGGTCTACAGAGAGAGAGACTATAGTGGTAGGATGGTCTACAGAGAGAGAGACTATAGTGGTAGGTGGTCTACAGAGAGAGAGACTATAGTGGTAGGATGGTCTACAGAGAGACTATAGTGGTAGGATGGTCTACAGAGAGACTATAGTGGTAGGATGGTCTACAGAGAGAGAGACTATAGTGGTAGGATGGTCTACAGAGAGACTATAGTGGTAGGATGGTCTACAGAGAGACTATAGTGGTAGGATGGTCTACAGAGAGACTATAGTGGTAGGATGGTCTACAGAGAGACTATAGTGGTAGGATGGTCTACAGAGAGAGACTATAGTGGTAGGATGGTCTACAGAGAGACTATAGTGGTAGGATGGTCTACAGAGAGAGACTATAGTGGTAGGATGGTCTACAGAGAGACTATAGTGATAGGATGGTCTACAAAGAGAGAGACTATAGTGGTAGGATGGTCTACAGAGAGACTATAGTGGTAGGATGGTCTACAGAGAGAGACTATAGTGGTAGGATGGTCTACAGAGAGAGACTATAGTGGTAGGATGGTCTACAGAGAGAGAGACTATAGTGGTAGGATGGTCTACAGAGAGAGAGAGACTATAGTGGTAGGATGGTCTACAGAGAGACTATAGTGGTAGGATGGTCTACAGAGAGACTATAGTGGTAGGATGGTCTACAGAGAGACTATAGTGGTAGGATGGTCTACAGAGAGACTATAGTGGTAGGATGGTCTACAGAGAGACTATAGTGGTAGGATGGTCTACAGAGAGAGACTATAGTGGTAGGATGGTCTACAGAGAGACTATAGTGGTAGGATGGTCTACAGAGAGAGACTATAGTGGTAGGATGGTCTACAGAGAGACTATAGTGGTAGGATGGTCTACAGAGAGAGAGACTATAGTGGTAGGATGGTCTACAGAGAGACTATAGTGGTAGGATGGTCTACAGAGAGAGAGACTATAGTGGTAGGATGGTCTACAGAGAGACTATAGTGGTAGGTGGTCTACAGAGAGACTATAGTGGTAGGATGGTCTACAGAGAGAGAGACTATAGTGGTAGGATGGTCTACAGAGAGAGACTATAGTGGTAGGATGGTCTTGAGAGAGACTATAGTGATAGGATGGTCTACAGAGAGAGAGACTATAGTGGTAGGATGGTCTACAGAGAGACTATAGTGGTAGGATGGTCTACAGAGAGACTATAGTGGTAGGATGGTCTACAGAGAGAGAGACTATAGTGGTAGGATGGTCTACAGAGAGAGAGACTATAGTGGTAGGATGGTCTACAGAGAGACTATAGTGGTAGGATGGTCTACAGAGAGACTATAGTGGTAGGATGGTCTACAGAGAGACTATAGTGGTAGGATGGTCTACAGAGAGACTATAGTGGTAGGATGGTCTACAGAGAGACTATAGTGGTAGGATGGTCTACAGAGAGAGACTATAGTGGTAGGATGGTCTACAGAGAGACTACAGTGGTAGGATGGTCTACAGAGAGAGACTATAGTGGTAGGATGGTCTACAGAGAGACTATAGTGGTAGGATGGTCTACAGAGACTATAGTGGTAGGATGGTCTTGAGAGAGACTATAGTGGTAGGATGGTCTTGAGAGAGACTATAGTGATAGGATGGTCTACAGAGAGAGAGACTATAGTGGTAGGATGGTCTACAGAGAGAGACTATAGTGGTAGGATGGTCTACAGAGAGACTATAGTGGTAGGATGGTCTACAGAGAGAGAGACTATAGTGGTAGGATGGTCTACAGAGAGAGAGAATATAGTGGTAGGATGGTCTACAGAGAGAGAGACTATAGTGGTAGGATGGTCTACAGAGAGACTATAGTGGTAGGATGGTCTACAGAGAGAGACTATAGTGGTAGGATGGTCTACAGAGAGATTCTATAGTGGTAGGATGGTCTACAGAGAGAGAGACTATAGTGGTAGGATGGTCTACAGAGAGAGAGACTATAGTGGTAGGATGGTCTACAGAGAGACTATAGTGGTAGGATGGTCTACAGAGAGACTATAGTGGTAGGATGGTCTACCGAGAGAGAGACTATAATGGTAAGATGGTCAACAGAGAGACTATAGTGGTAGGATGGTCTACAGAGAGAGACTATAGTGGTAGGATGGTCTACAGAGAGAGACTATAGTGGTAGGATGGTCTACAGAGAGAGAGAGACTATAGTGGTAGGATGGTCTACAGAGAGAGAGAGACTATAGTGGTAGGATGGTCTACAGAGAGAGACTATAGTGGTAGGATGGTCTACAGAGAGACTATAGTGGTAGGATGGTCAACAGAGAGAGAGAATATAGTGGTAGGATGGTCAACAGAGAGAGAGACTATAGTGGTAGGATGGTCTACAGAGAGAGAGACTATAGTGGTAGGATGGTCTACAGAGAGAGACTATAGTGGTAGGATGGTCTACAGAGAGACTATAGTGGTAGGATGGTCTACAGAGAGAGAGAATATAGTGGTAGGATGGTCTACAGAGAGACTATAGTGGTAGGATGGTCTACAGAGAGAGAGACTATAGTGGTAGGATGGTCTACAGAGAGAGAGACTATAGTGGTAGGATGGTCTACAGAGAGAGACTATAGTGGTAGGATGGTCTACAGAGACTATAGTGGTAGGATGGTCTACAGAGAGACTATAGTGGTAGGATGGTCTACAGAGATACTATAGTGGTAGGATGGTCTACAGAGAGACTATAGTGGTAGGATGGTCTACAGAGAAAGAGACTATAGTGGTAGGATGGTCTACAGAGAAAGAGACTATAGTGGTAGGATGGTCTACAGAGACACTATAGTGAGTGGTAGGATGGTCTACAGAGAGAGACTATAGTGGTAGGATGGTCTTTAGAGAGACTATAGTGGTAGGATGGTCTACAGAGAGACTATAGTGGTAGGATGGTCTACAGAGAGACTATAGTGGTAGGATGGTCTACAGAGAGAGACTATAGTGGTAGGATGGTCTACAGAGAGAGAGACTATAGTGGTAGGATGGTCTACAGAGAAAGAGACTATAGTGGTAGGATGGTCTACAGAGACACTATAGTGAGTGGTAGGATGGTCTACAGAGAGAGACTATAGTGGTAGGATGGTCTTTAGAGAGACTATAGTGGTAGGATGGTCTACAGCGAGACTATAGTGAGTGGTAGGATGGTCTTCAGAGAGACTATAGTGAGTGGTAGGATGGTCTACAGAGAGTGACTATAGTGGTAGGATGGTCTAAAGACATTTACATTGACATTTAAGTCATTTAGCAGACGCTCTTATCCAGAGCGACTTACAAATTGGTGCATTCACCTTATAATATCCAGTGGAACAACCACTTTACAATAGTGCATCTAAATCTTTTAAGGGGGGGGTTAGAAGGATTACTTTATCCTCTCCCAGGTATTCCTTGAAGAGGTGGGGTTTCAGGTGTCTCCGGAAGGTGGTGATTGACTCCGCTGTCCTGGCGTCGTGAGGGAGCTTGTTCCACCATTGGGGTGCCAGAGCAGCGAACAGTTTTGACTGGGCTGAGCGGGAACTGTGCTTCCTCAGAGGTAGGGAGGCGAGCAGGCCTGTGGTGGATGAACGGAGTGCCCTTGTCTGGGTGTAGGGCCTGATCAGAGCCTGAAGGTACGGAGGTGCCGTTCCCCTCACAGCTCCGTAGGCAAGCACCATGGTCTTGTAGCGGATGCGAGCTTCGACTGGAAGCCAGTGGAGAGAGCGGAGGAGCAGGGTGACGTGAGAGAACTTGGGAAGGTTGAACACCAGACGGGCTGCGGCGTTCTGGATGAGTTGTAGGGGTTTAATGGCACAGGCAGGGAGCCCAGCCAGCAGCGAGTTGCAATAATCCAGACGGGAGATGAAAAGTGCCTGGATTAGGACCTGCGCCGCTTCCTGTGTGAGGCAGGGTCGTACTCTGAGAGAGAGAGAGAGAGAGAGAGAGACTATAGTGGTAGGATGGTCTACAGAGAGAGAGACTATAGTGGTAGGATGGTCTACAGAGAGAGAGACTATAGTGGTAGGATGGTCTACAGAGAGAGAGACTATAGTGGTAGGATGGTCTACAGAGAGACTATAGTGGTAGGATGGTCTACAGAGAGAGAGACTATAGTGGTAGGATGGTCTACAGAGAGAGAGACTATAGTGGTAGGATGGTCTACAGAGAGACTATAGTGGTAGGATGGTCTACAGAGAGAGAGACTATAGTGGTAGGATGGTCTACAGAGAGACTATAGTGGTAGGATGGTCTACAGAGAGAGAGACTATAGTGGTAGGATGGTCTACAGAGAGACTATAGTGGTAGTTGGTCTACAGAGAGAGAGACTATAGTGGTAGGTGGTCTACAGAGAGAGAGACTATAGTGGTAGGATGGTCTACAGAGAGACTATAGTGGTAGGATGGTCTACAGAGAGAGAGACTATAGTGGTAGGATGGTCTACAGAGAGAGAGACTATAGTGGTAGGATGGTCTACAGAGAGACTATAGTGGTAGGATGGTCTACAGAGAGAGACTATAGTGGTACGATGGTCTACAGAGAGACTATAGTGGTAGGATGGTCTACAGAGAGACTATAGTGGTAGGATGGTCTACAGAGAGAGACTATAGTGGTACGATGGTCTACAGAGAGACTATAGTGGTAGGATGGTCTACAGAGAGAGACTATAGTGGTAGGATGGTCTACAGAGAGACTATAGTGGTAGGATGGTCTACAGAGACTATAGTGGTAGGATGGTCTACAGAGAGAGACTATAGTGGTAGGATGGTCTACAGAGAGAGAGACTATAGTGGTAGGATGGTCTACAGAGAGACTATAGTGGTAGGTGGTCTACAGAGAGAGAGACTATAGTGGTAGGATGGTCTACAGAGAGACTATAGTGGTAGGATGGTCTACAGAGAGAGAGACTATAGTGGTAGGATGGTCTACAGAGAGAGAGACTATAGTGGTAGGATGGTCTACAGAGAGACTATAGTGGTAGGATGGTCTACAGAGAGAGAGACTATAGTGGTAGGATGGTCTACAGAGAGACTATAGTGGTAGGATGGTCTACAGAGAGAGACTATGGTGGTAGGATGGTCTACAGAGAGACTATAGTTGTAGGATGGTCTACAGAGAGAGAGACTATAGTGGTAGGATGGTCTACAGAGAGAGAGACTATAGTGGTAAGATGGTCTACAGAGAGACTATAGTGGTAGGATGGTCTACAGAGAGACTATAGTGGTAGGATGGTCTACAGAGAGACTATAGTGGTAGGATGGTCTACAGAGAGACTATAGTGGTAGGATGGTCTACAGAGAGACTATAGTGGTAGGATGGTCTACAAAGAGAGAGACTATAGTGGTAGGATGGTCTACAGAGAGACTATAGTGGTAGGATGGTCTACAGAGAGACTATAGTGGTAGGATGGTCTACAGAGAGAGAGACTATAGTGGTAGGATGGTCTACAGAGAGACTATAGTGGTAGGATGGTCTACAGAGAGAGAGATTATAGTGGTAGGATGGTCTACAGAGAGACTATAGTGGTAGGATGGTCTACAGAGAGACTATAGTGGTAGGTGGTCTACAGAGAGAGAGACTATAGTGGTAGGTGGTCTACAGAGAGAGAGACTATAGTGGTAGGATGGTCTACAGAGAGACTATAGTGGTAGGATGGTCTACAGAGAGACTATAGTGGTAGGATGGTCTACAGAGAGAGAGACTATAGTGGTAGGATGGTCTACAGAGAGACTATAGTGGTAGGATGGTCTACAGAGAGACTATAGTGGTAGGATGGTCTACAGAGAGACTATAGTGGTAGGATGGTCTACAGAGAGACTATAGTGGTAGGATGGTCTACAGAGAGAGACTATAGTGGTAGGATGGTCTACAGAGAGACTATAGTGGTAGGATGGTCTACAGAGAGAGACTATAGTGGTAGGATGGTCTACAGAGAGACTATAGTGGTAGGATGGTCTACAAAGAGAGAGACTATAGTGGTAGGATGGTCTACAGAGAGACTATAGTGGTAGGATGGTCTACAGAGAGAGACTATAGTGGTAGGATGGTCTACAGAGAGACTATAGTGGTAGGATGGTCTACAGAGAGAGAGACTATAGTGGTAGGATGGTCTACAGAGAGAGAGAGACTATAGTGGTAGGATGGTCTACAGAGAGACTATAGTGGTAGGATGGTCTACAGAGAGACTATAGTGGTAGGATGGTCTACAGAGAGACTATAGTGGTAGGATGGTCTACAGAGAGACTATAGTGGTAGGATGGTCTACAGAGAGACTATAGTGGTAGGATGGTCTACAGAGAGAGACTATAGTGGTAGGATGGTCTACAGAGAGACTATAGTGGTAGGATGGTCTACAGAGAGAGACTATAGTGGTAGGATGGTCTACAGAGAGACTATAGTGGTAGGATGGTCTACAGAGAGACTATAGTGGTAGGATGGTCTACAGAGAGACTATAGTGGTAGGATGGTCTACAGAGACTATAGTGGTAGGATGGTCTACAGAGAGAGAGACTATAGTGGTAGGATGGTCTACAGAGAGAGAGACTATAGTGGTAGGATGGTCTACAGAGAGACTATAGTGGTAGGATGGTCTACAGAGAGAGAGACTATAGTGGTAGGATGGTCTACAGAGAGAGACTATAGTGGTAGGATGGTCTTGAGAGAGACTATAGTGATAGGATGGTCTACAGAGAGAGAGACTATAGTGGTAGGATGGTCTACAGAGAGAGAGACTATAGTGGTAGGATGGTCTACAGAGAGAGAGACTATAGTGGTAGGATGGTCTACAGAGAGACTATAGTGGTAGGATGGTCTACAGAGAGAGAGACTATAGTGGTAGGATGGTCTACAGAGAGACTATAGTGGTAGGATGGTCTACAGAGAGACTATAGTGGTAGGATGGTCTACAGAGAGAGAGACTATAGTGGTAGGATGGTCTACAGAGAGACTATAGTGGTAGGATGGTCTACAGAGAGAGAGACTATAGTGGTAGGATGGTCTACAGAGAGACTATAGTGGTAGGATGGTCTACAGAGAGACTATAGTGGTAGGATGGTCTACAGAGAGACTATAGTGGTAGGATGGTCTACAGAGAGAGAGACTATAGTGGTAGGATGGTCTACAGAGAGACTATAGTGGTAGGATGGTCTACAGAGAGAGACTATAGTGGTAGGATGGTCTACAGAGAGACTATAGTGGTAGGATGGTCTACAGAGAGAGAGACTATAGTGGTAGGATGGTCTACAGAGAGAGACTATAGTGGTAGGATGGTCTACAGAGAGAGAGACTATAGTGGTAGGATGGTCTACAGAGAGACTATAGTGGTAGGATGGTCTACAGAGAGACTATAGTGGTAGGATGGTCTACAGAGAGACTATAGTGGTAGGATGGTCTACAGAGAGAGACTATAGTGGTAGGATGGTCTACAGAGAGACTATAGTGGTAGGATGGTCTACAGAGAGAGACTATAGTGGTAGGATGGTCTACAGAGAGACTATAGTGGTAGGATGGTCTACAGAGAGAGAGACTATAGTGGTAGGATGGTCTACAGAGAGAGGACTATAGTGGTAGGATGGTCTACAGAGAGACTATAGTGGTAGGATGGTCTACAGAGAGACTATAGTGGTAGGATGGTCTACAGAGAGAGACTATAGTGGTAGGATGGTCTACAGAGAGAGACTATAGTGGTAGGATGGTCTACAGAGAGACTATAGTGGTAGGATGGTCTACAGAGAGAGAGACTATAGTGGTAGGATGGTCTACAGAGAGACTATAGTGGTAGGATGGTCTACAGAGAGACTATAGTGGTAGGATGGTCTACAGAGAGAGAGACTATAGTGGTAGGATGGTCTACAGAGAGAGAGACTATAGTGGTAGGATGGTCTACAGAGAGACTATAGTGGTAGGATGGTCTACAGAGAGACTATAGTGGTAGGATGGTCTACAGAGAGAGAGACTATAGTGGTAGGATGGTCTACAGAGAGGACTATAGTGGTAGGATGGTCTACAGAGAGACTATAGTGGTAGGATGGTCTACAGAGAGACTATAGTGGTAGGATGGTCTACAGAGAGACTATAGTGGTAGGATGGTCTACAGAGAGAGACTATAGTGGTAGGATGGTCTACAGAGAGACTATAGTGGTAGGATGGTCTACAGAGAGAGAGACTATAGTGGTAGGATGGTCTACGAGAGAGACTATAGTGGTAGGATGGTCTACAGAGAGAGAGACTATAGTGGTAGGATGGTCTACAGAGAGACTATAGTGGTAGGATGGTCTACAGAGAGAGAGACTATAGTGGTAGGATGGTCTACAGAGAGAGACTATAGTGGTAGGATGGTCTACAGAGAGACTATAGTGGTAGGATGGTCTACAGAGAGAGACTATAGTGGTAGGATGGTCTACAGAGAGAGACTATAGTGGTAGGATGGTCTACAGAGAGAGACTATAGTGGTAGGATGGTCTACAGAGAGACTATAGTGGTAGGATGGTCTACAGAGAGAGAGACTATAGTGGTAGGATGGTCTACAGAGAGACTATAGTGGTAGGATGGTCTACAGAGAGACTATAGTGGTAGGATGGTCTACAGAGAGAGACTATAGTGGTAGGATGGTCTACGAGAGAGACTATAGTGGTAGGATGGTCTACAGAGAGAGACTATAGTGGTAGGATGGTCTACGAGAGAGACTATAGTGGTAGGATGGTCTACAGAGAGAGAGACTATAGTGGTAGGATGGTCTACAGAGAGACTATAGTGGTAGGATGGTCTACAGAGAGAGAGACTATAGTGGTAGGATGGTCTACAGAGAGACTATAGTGGTAGGATGGTCTACAGAGAGAGACTATAGTGGTAGGATGGTCTACAGAGAGACTATAGTGGTAGGATGGTCTACAGAGAGAGACTATAGTGGTAGGATGGTCTACAGAGAGACTATAGTGGTAGGATGGTCTACAGAGAGAGAGACTATAGTGGTAGGATGGTCTACAGAGAGAGACTATAGTGGTAGGATGGTCTACAGAGAGAGACTATAGTGGTAGGATGGTCTACGAGAGAGAGACTATAGTGGTAGGATGGTCTACAGAGAGACTATAGTGGTAGGATGGTCTACAGAGAGACTATAGTGGTAGGATGGTCTACAGAGAGAGAGACTATAGTGGTAGGATGGTCTACAGAGAGAGAGACTATAGTGGTAGGTGGTCTACAGAGAGAGAGACTATAGTGGTAGGATGGTCTACAGAGAGACTATAGTGGTAGGATGGTCTACAGAGAGACTATAGTGGTAGGATGGTCTACAGAGAGAGACTATAGTGGTAGGATGGTCTACAGAGAGACTATAGTGGTAGGATGGTCTACAGAGAGAGACTATAGTGGTAGGATGGTCTACAGAGAGACTATAGTGGTAGGATGGTCTACAAGAGAGAGACTATAGTGGTAGGATGGTCTACAGAGAGACTATAGTGGTAGGATGGTCTACAGAGAGAGACTATAGTGGTAGGATGGTCTACAGAGAGAGACTATAGTGGTAGGATGGTCTACAGAGAGAGAGACTATAGTGGTAGGATGGTCTACAGAGAGAGAGAGACTATAGTGGTAGGATGGTCTACAGAGAGACTATAGTGGTAGGATGGTCTACAGAGAGACTATAGTGGTAGGATGGTCTACAGAGAGACTATAGTGGTAGGATGGTCTACAGAGAGAGACTATAGTGGTAGGATGGTCTACAGAGAGACTATAGTGGTAGGATGGTCTACAGAGAGACTATAGTGGTAGGATGGTCTACAGAGAGACTATAGTGATAGGATGGTCTACAGAGAGAGACTATAGTGGTAGGATGGTCTACAGAGAGACTATAGTGGTAGGATGGTCTACAGAGAGAGAGACTATAGTGGTAGGATGGTCTACAGAGAGAGACTATAGTGGTAGGATGGTCTACAGAGAGACTATAGTGGTAGGATGGTCTACAGAGAGAGAGACTATAGTGGTAGGATGGTCTACAGAGAGAGAGACTATAGTGGTAAGGATGGTCTACAGAGAGACTATAGTGGTAGGATGGTCTACAGAGAGACTATAGTGGTAGGATGGTCTACAGAGAGACTATAGTGGTAGGATGGTCTACAGATAGACTATAGTGGTAGGATGGTCTACAGAGAGAGAGACTATAGTGGTAGGATGGTCTACAGAGAGACTATAGTGGTAGGATGGTCTACAGAGAGAGAGACTATAGTGGTAGGATGGTCTACAGAGAGACTATAGTGGTAGGATGGTCTACAGAGAGACTATAGTGGTAGGATGGTCTACAGAGAGAGAGACTATAGTGGTAGGATGGTCTACAGAGAGACTATAGTGGTAGGATGGTCTACAGAGAGAGAGACTATAGTGGTAGGATGGTCTACAGAGAGACTATAGTGGTAGGATGGTCTACAGAGAGAGAGACTATAGTGGTAGGATGGTCTACAGAGAGAGAGACTATAGTGGTAGGATGGTCTACAGAGAGACTATAGAGGTAGGATGGTCTACAGAGAGACTATAGTGGTAGGATGGTCTACAGAGAGAGAGACTATAGTGGTAGGATGGTCTACAGAGAGACTATAGTGGTAGGATGGTCTACAGAGAGACTATAGTGGTAGGATGGTCTACAGAGAGCGACTATAGTGGTAGGATGGTCTACAGAGAGACTATAGTGGTAGGATAGTCTACAGAGAGAGACTATAGTGGTAGGATGGTCTACAGAGAGACTATAGTGGTAGGATGGTCTACAGAGAGAGACTATAGTGGTAGGATGGTCTACAGAGAGACTATAGTGGTAGGATGGTCTACAGAGAGAGAGACTATAGTGGTAGGATGGTCTACAGAGAGAGAGAGACTATAGTGGTAGGATGGTCTACAGAGAGACTATAGTGGTAGGATGGTCTACAGAGAGACTATAGTGGTAGGATGGTCTACAGAGAGACTATAGTGGTAGGATGGTCTACAGAGAGACTATAGTGGTAGGATGGTCTACAGAGAGAGACTATAGTGGTAGGATGGTCTACAGAGAGACTATAGTGGTAGGATGGTCTACAGAGAGAGACTATAGTGGTAGGATGGTCTACAGAGAGACTATAGTGGTAGGATGGTCTACAGAGACTATAGTGGTAGGATGGTCTACAGAGAGAGAGACTATAGTTGTAGGATGGTCTACAGAGAGACTATAGTGGTAGGATGGTCTACAGAGAGAAAGACTATAGTGGTAGGATGGTCTACAGAGAGACTATAGTGGTAGGATGGTCTACAGAGAGAGAGACTATAGTGGTAGGATGGTCTACAGAGAGAGACTATAGTGGTAGGATGGTCTTGAGAGAGACTATAGTTATAGGATGGTCTACAGAGAGAGAGACTATAGTGGTAGGATGGTCTACAGAGAGACTATAGTGGTAGGATGGTCGACAGAGAGACTATAGTGGTAGGATGGTCTACAGAGAGAGAGACTATAGTGGTAGGATGGTCTACAGAGAGAGAGACTATAGTGGTAGGATGGTCTACAGAGAGACTATAGTGGTAGGATGGTCTACAGAGAGAGACTATAGTGGTAGGATGGTCTACAGAGAGACTATAGTGGTAGGATGGTCTACAGAGACTATAGTGGTAGGATGGTCTACAGAGAGAGAGACTATAGTGGTAGGATGGTCTACAGAGAGAGAGACTATAGTGGTAGGATGGTCTACAGAGAGACTATAGTGGTAGGATGGTCTACAGAGAGAAAGACTATAGTGGTAGGATGGTCTACAGAGAGACTATAGTGGTAGGATGGTCTACAGAGAGAGAGACTATAGTGGTAGGATGGTCTACAGAGAGAGACTATAGTGGTAGGATGGTCTTGAGAGAGACTATAGTTATAGGATGGTCTACAGAGAGAGAGACTATAGTGGTAGGATGGTCTACAGAGAGACTATAGTGGTAGGATGGTCTACAGAGAGACTATAGTGGTAGGATGGTCTACAGAGAGAGAGACTATAGTGGTAGGATGGTCTACAGAGAGAGAGACTATAGTGGTAGGATGGTCTACAGAGAGACTATAGTGGTAGGATGGTCTACAGAGAGAGAGACTATAGTGGTAGGATGGTCTACAGAGAGACTATAGTGGTAGGATGGTCTACAGAGAGAGAGACTATAGTGGTAGGATGGTCTACAGAGAGAGAGACTATAGTGTAAGGATGGTCTACAGAGAGACTATAGTGGTAGGATGGTCTACAGAGAGAGAGACGATAGTGGTAGGATGGTCTACAGAGAGACTATAGTGGTAGGATGGTCTACAGAGAGAGAGACTATAGTGGTAGGATGGTCTACAGAGAGAGAGACTATAGTGGTAGGATGGTCTACAGAGAGACTATAGTGGTAGGATGGTCTACAGAGAGAGAGACTATAGTGGTAGGATGGTCTACAGAGAGACTATAGTGGTAGGATGGTCTACAGAGAGAGACTATAGTGGTAGGATGGTCTACAGAGAGACTATAGTGGTAGGATGGTCTACAGAGAGAGAGACTATAGTGGTAGGATGGTCTACAGAGAGAGAGACTATAGTGGTAAGATGGTCTACAGAGAGACTATAGTGGTAGGATGGTCTACAGAGAGACTATAGTGGTAGGATGGTCTACAGAGAGACTATAGTGGTAGGATGGTCTACAGAGAGACTATAGTGGTAGGATGGTCTACAGAGAGACTATAGTGGTAGGATGGTCTACAAAGAGAGAGACTATAGTGGTAGGATGGTCTACAGAGAGACTATAGTGGTAGGATGGTCTACAGAGAGAGACTATAGTGGTAGGATGGTCTACAGAGAGACTATAGGGGTAGGATGGTCTACAGAGACTATAGTGGTAGGATGGTCTACAGAGAGAGACTATAGTGGTAGGATGGTCTACAGAGAGAGAGACTATAGTGGTAGGATGGTCTACAGAGAGAGACTATAGTGGTAGGATGGTCTTGAGAGAGACTAGTGATAGGATGGTCTACAGAGAGAGAGACTATAGTGGTAGGATGGTCTACAGAGAGACTATAGTGGTAGGATGGTCTACAGAGAGAGAGACTATAGTGGTAGGATGGTCTACAGAGAGACTATAGTGGTAGGATGGTCTACAGAGAGACTATAGTGGTAGGATGGTCTACAGAGAGAGAGACTATAGTGGTAGGATGGTCTACAGAGAGAGAGACTATAGTGTAAGGATGTTCTACAGAGAGACTATAGTGGTAGGATGGTCTACAGAGAGAGAGACTATAGTGGTAGGATGGTCTACTGAGAGACTATAGTGGTAGGTGGTCTACAGAGAGAGAGACTATAGTGGTAGGTGGTCTACAGAGAGAGAGACTATAGTGGTAGGATGGTCTACAGAGAGACTATAGAGGTAGGATGGTCTACAGAGAGACTATAGTGGTAGGATGGTCTACAGAGAGAGAGACTATAGTGGTAGGATGGTCTACAGAGAGACTATAGTGGTAGGATGGTCTACAGAGAGACTATAGTGGTAGGATGGTCTACAGAGAGACTATAGTGGTAGGATGGTCTACAGAGAGACTATAGTGGTAGGATGGTCTAGAGAGAGACTATAGTGGTAGGATGGTCTACAGAGAGACTATAGTGGTAGGATGGTCTACAGAGAGCGACTATAGTGGTAGGATGGTCTACAGAGAGACTATAGTGGTAGGATAGTCTACAAGAGAGAGACTATAGTGGTAGGATGGTCTACAGAGAGACTATAGTGGTAGGATGGTCTACAGAGAGAGACTATAGTGGTAGGATGGTCTACAGAGAGACTATAGTGGTAGGATGGTCTACAGAGAGAGAGACTATAGTGGTAGGATGGTCTACAGAGAGAGAGACTATAGTGGTAGGATGGTCTACAGAGAGACTATAGTGGTAGGATGGTCTACAGAGAGACTATAGTGGTAGGATGGTCTACAGAGAGACTATAGTGGTAGGATGGTCTACAGAGAGACTATAGTGGTAGGATGGTCTACAGAGAGACTATAGTGGTAGGATGGTCTACAGAGAGAGACTATAGTGGTAGGATGGTCTACAGAGAGACTATAGTGGTAGGATGGTCTACAGAGAGAGACTATAGTGGTAGGATGGTCTACAGAGAGACTATAGTGGTAGGATGGTCTACAGAGACTATAGTGGTAGGATGGTCTACAGAGAGAGAGACTATAGTGGTAGGATGGTCTACAGAGAGAGAGACTATAGTGGTAGGATGGTCTACAGAGAGACTATAGTGGTAGGATGGTCTACAGAGAGAAGACTATAGTGGTAGGATGGTCTACAGAGAGACTATAGTGGTAGGATGGTCTACAGAGAGAGAGACTATAGTGGTAGGATGGTCTACAGAGAGAGACTATAGTGGTAGGATGGTCTTGAGAGAGACTATAGTGATAGGATGGTCTACAGAGAGAGAGACTATAGTGGTAGGATGGTCTACAGAGAGACTATAGTGGTAGGATGGTCTACAGAGAGACTATAGTGGTAGGATGGTCTACAGAGAGAGAGACTATAGTGGTAGGATGGTCTACAGAGAGAGAGACTATAGTGGTAGGATGGTCTACAGAGAGACTATAGTGGTAGGATGGTCTACAGAGAGAGACTATAGTGGTAGGATGGTCTACAGAGAGACTATAGTGGTAGGATGGTCTACAGAGAGAGAGACTATAGTGGTAGGATGGTCTACAGAGAGACTATAGTGGTAGGATGGTCTACAGAGAGAGACTATAGTGGTAGGATGGTCTACAGAGAGACTATAGTGGTAGGATGGTCTACAGAGAGAGAGACTATAGTGGTAGGATGGTCTACAGAGAGAGAGACTATAGTGGTAGGATGGTCTACAGAGAGACTATAGTGGTAGGATGGTCTACAGAGAGACTATAGTGGTAGGATGGTCTACAGAGAGACTATAGTGGTAGGATGGTCTACAGAGAGACTATAGTGGTAGGATGGTCTACAGAGAGAGACTATAGTGGTAGGATGGTCTACAGAGAGACTATAGTGGTAGGATGGTCTACAGAGAGAGACTATAGTGGTAGGATGGTCTACAGAGAGACTATAGTGGTAGGATGGTCTACAGAGAGACTATAGTGGTAGGATGGTCTACAGAGAGAGAGACTATAGTGGTAGGATGGTCTACAGAGAGACTATAGTGGTAGGATGGTCTACAGAGAGAGACTATAGTGGTAGGATGGTCTACAGAGAGACTATAGTGGTAGGATGGTCTACAGAGAGAGAGACTATAGTGGTAGGATGGTCTACAGAGAGAGACTATAGTGGTAGGATGGTCTACAGAGAGACTATAGTGGTAGGATGGTCTACAGAGAGAGAGACTATAGTGGTAGGATGGTCTACAGAGAGACTATAGTGGTAGGATGGTCTACAGAGAGACTATAGTGGTAGGATGGTCTACAGAGAGAGACTATAGTGGTAGGATGGTCTACAGAGAGAGAGACTATAGTGGTAGGATGGTCTACAGAGAGACTATAGTGGTAGGATGGTCTACAGAGAGAGACTATAGTGGTAGGATGGTCTACAGAGAGACTATAGTGGTAGGATGGTCTACAGAGAGACTATAGTGGTAGGATGGTCTACAGAGAGAGACTATAGTGGTAGGATGGTCTACAGAGAGAGAGACTATAGTGGTAGGATGGTCTACAGAGAGACTATAGTGGTAGGATGGTCTACAGAGAGAGACTATAGTGGTAGGATGGTCTACAGAGAGACTATAGTGGTAGGATGGTCTACAGAGAGAGAGACTATAGTGGTAGGATGGTCTACAGAGAGAGACTATAGTGGTAGGATGGTCTACAGAGAGACTATAGTGGTAGGATGGTCTACAGAGAGAGAGACTATAGTGGTAGGATGGTCTACAGAGAGACTATAGTGGTAGGATGGTCTACAGAGAGACTATAGTGGTAGGATGGTCTACAGAGAGAGAGACTATAGTGGTAGGATGGTCTACAGAGAGAGACTATAGTGGTAGGATGGTCTACAGAGAGACTATAGTGGTAGGATGGTCTACAGAGAGAGAGACTATAGTGGTAGGATGGTCTACAGAGAGACTATAGTGGTAGGATGGTCTACGAGAGAGAGACTATAGTGGTAGGATGGTCTACAGAGAGAGACTATAGTGGTAGGATGGTCTACAGAGAGACTATAGTGGTAGGATGGTCTACAGAGAGAGACTATAGTGGTAGGATGGTCTACAGAGAGACTATAGTGGTAGGATGGTCTACGGAGAGAGACTATAGTGGTAGGATGGTCTACAGAGAGAGAGACTATAGTGGTAGGATGGTCTACAGAGAGACTATAGTGGTAGGATGGTCTACAGAGAGAGAGACTATAGTGGTAGGATGGTCTACAGAGAGACTATAGTGGTAGGATGGTCTACAGAGAGAGACTATAGTGGTAGGATGGTCTACAGAGAGACTATAGTGGTAGGATGGTCTACAGAGAGAGAGACTATAGTGGTAGGATGGTCTACAGAGAGAGAGACTATAGTGGTAGGATGGTCTACAGAGAGACTATAGTGGTAGGATGGTCTACAGAGAGACTATAGTGGTAGGATGGTCTACAGAGAGACTATAGTGGTAGGATGGTCTACAGAGAGACTATAGTGGTAGGATGGTCTACAGAGAGACTATAGTGGTAGGATGGTCTACAGAGAGAGACTATAGTGGTAGGATGGTCTACAGAGAGACTATAGTGGTAGGATGGTCTACAGAGAGAGACTATAGTGGTAGGATGGTCTACAGAGAGACTATAGTGGTAGGATGGTCTACAGAGAGACTATAGTGGTAGGATGGTCTACAGAGAGAGACTATAGTGGTAGGATGGTCTACAGAGAGAGACTATAGTGGTAGGATGGTCTACAGAGAGAGACTATAGTGGTAGGATGGTCTACAGAGAGACTATAGTGGTAGGATGGTCTACAGAGAGAGAGACTATAGTGGTAGGATGGTCTACAGAGAGACTATAGTGGTAGGATGGTCTACAGAGAGAGAGACTATAGTGGTAGGATGGTCTACAGAGAGACTATAGTGGTAGGATGGTCTACAGAGAGACTATAGTGGTAGGATGGTCTACAGAGAGAGAGACTATAGTGGTAGGATGGTCTACAGAGAGAGAGACTATAGTGGTAGGATGGTCTACAGAGAGACTATAGTGGTAGGATGGTCTACAGAGAGAGAGACTATAGTGGTAGGATGGTCTACAGAGAGACTATAGTGGTAGGATGGTCTACAGAGAGAGAGACTATAGTGGTAGGATGGTCTACAGAGAGAGAGACTATAGTGGTAGGATGGTCTACAGAGAGACTATAGTGGTAGGATGGTCTACAGAGAGACTATAGTGGTAGGATGGTCTACAGAGAGAGAGACTATAGTGGTAGGATGGTCTACAGAGAGACTATAGTGGTAGGATGGTCTACAGAGAGAGACTATAGTGGTAGGATGGTCTACAGAGAGACTATAGTGGTAGGATGGTCTACAGAGAGACTATAGTGGTAGGATGGTCTACAGAGAGAGACTATAGTGGTAGGATGGTCTACAGAGAGACTATAGTGGTAGGATGGTCTACAGAGAGAGACTATAGTGGTAGGATGGTCTACAGAGAGACTATAGTGGTAGGATGGTCTACAAGAGAGAGACTATAGTGGTAGGATGGTCTACAGAGAGACTATAGTGGTAGGATGGTCTACAGAGAGAGACTATAGTGGTAGGATGGTCTACAGAGAGACTATAGTGGTAGGATGGTCTACAGAGAGAGAGACTATAGTGGTAGGATGGTCTACAGAGAGAGAGACTATAGTGGTAGGATGGTCTACAGAGAGACTATAGTGGTAGGATGGTCTACAGAGAGAGACTATAGTGGTAGGATGGTCTACAGAGAGACTATAGTGGTAGGATGGTCTACAGAGAGGACTATAGTGGTAGGATGGTCTACAGAGAGACTATAGTGGTAGGATGGTCTACAGAGAGAGACTATAGTGGTAGGATGGTCTACAGAGAGACTATAGTGGTAGGATGGTCTACAGAGAGAGACTATAGTGGTAGGATGGTCTACAGAGAGACTATAGTGGTAGGATGGTCTACAGAGAGACTATAGTGGTAGGATGGTCTACGAGAGAGACTATAGTGGTAGGATGGTCTACAGAGAGAGAGACTATAGTGGTAGGATGGTCTACAGAGAGACTATAGTGGTAGGATGGTCTACAGAGAGAGACTATAGTGGTAGGATGGTCTACAGAGAGACTATAGTGGTAGGATGGTCTACAGAGAGAGAGACTATAGTGGTAGGATGGTCTACAGAGAGAGACTATAGTGGTAGGATGGTCTACAGAGAGACTATAGTGGTAGGATGGTCTACAGAGAGAGAGACTATAGTGGTAGGATGGTCTACAGAGAGACTATAGTGGTAGGATGGTCTACAGAGAGACTATAGTGGTAGGATGGTCTACAGAGAGAGAGACTATAGTGGTAGGATGGTCTACAGAGAGAGAGACTATAGTGGTAGGATGGTCTACAGAGAGACTATAGTGGTAGGATGGTCTACAGAGAGAGAGACTATAGTGGTAGGATGGTCTACAGAGAGACTATAGTGGTAGGATGGTCTACAGAGAGAGAGACTATAGTGGTAGGATGGTCTACAGAGAGACTATAGTGGTAGGATGGTCTACAGAGAGAGACTATAGTGGTAGGATGGTCTACAGAGAGAGAGACTATAGTGGTAGGATGGTCTACAGAGAGACTATAGTGGTAGGATGGTCTACAGAGAGAGAGACTATAGTGGTAGGATGGTCTACAGAGAGACTATAGTGGTAGGATGGTCTACAGAGAGAGACTATAGTGGTAGGATGGTCTACAGAGAGACTATAGTGGTAGGATGGTCTACAGAGAGACTATAGTGGTAGGATGGTCTACAGAGAGACTATAGTGGTAGGATGGTCTACGGAGAGAGACTATAGTGGTAGGATGGTCTACAGAGAGACTATAGTGGTAGGATGGTCTACAGAGAGGACTATAGTGGTAGGATGGTCTACAGAGAGACTATAGTGGTAGGATGGTCTACAGAGAGAGACTATAGTGGTAGGATGGTCTACGAGAGAGACTATAGTGG
Organism: Salmo salar; assembly: GCF_965601325.2. Lineage (NCBI taxonomy): Eukaryota > Metazoa > Chordata > Actinopteri > Salmoniformes > Salmonidae > Salmo > Salmo salar. Next base: position 40,419,685 of record NC_138319.1, read on the forward strand.
TAGGATGGTCTACAGAGAGACTATAGTGGTAGGATGGTCTACAGAGAGACTATAGTGGTAGGATGGTCTACAGAGAGAGACTATAGTGGTAGGATGGTCTACAGAGAGACTATAGTGGTAGGATGGTCTACAGAGAGAGACTATAGTGGTAGGATGGTCTACAGAGAGACTATAGTGGTAGGATGGTCTACAGAGAGAGACTATAGTGGTAGGATGGTCTACAGAGAGAGAGACTATAGTGGTAGGATGGTCTACAGAGAGACTATAGTGGTAGGATGGTCTACAGAGAGACTATAGTGGTAGGATGGTCTACAGAGAGAGAGACTATAGTGGTAGGATGGTCTACAGAGAGACTATAGTGGTAGGATGGTCTACAGAGAGAGAGACTATAGTGGTAGGATGGTCTACAGAGAGAGAGACTATAGTGGTAGGATGGTCTACAGAGAGACTATAGTGGTAGGATGGTCTACAGAGAGACTATAGTGGTAGGATGGTCTACAGAGAGAGAGACTATAGTGGTAGGATGGTCTACAGAGAGACTATAGTGGTAGGATGGTCTACAGAGAGACTATAGTGGTAGGATGGTCTACAGAGAGACTATAGTGGTAGGATGGTCTACAGAGAGACTATAGTGGTAGGATGGTCTACAGAGAGAGACTATAGTGGTAGGATGGTCTACAGAGAGACTATAGTGGTAGGATGGTCTACAGAGAGAGACTATAGTGGTAGGATGGTCTACAGAGAGACTATAGTGGTAGGATGGTCTACAGAGAGAGAGACTATAGTGGTAGGATGGTCTACAGAGAGACTATAGTGGTAGGATGGTCTACAGAGAGAGACTATAGTGGTAGGATGGTCTACAGAGAGACTATAGTGGTAGGATGGTCTACAGAGAGACTATAGTGGTAGGATGGTCTACAGAGAGAGACTATAGTGGTAGGATGGTCTACAGAGAGACTATAGTGGTAGGATGGTCTACAGAGAGACTATAGTGGTAGGATGGTCTACAGAGAGAGACTATAGTGGTAGGATGGTCTACAGAGAGACTATAGTGGTAGGATGGTCTACAGAGAGAGAGACTATAGTGGTAGGATGGTCTACAGAGAGACTATAGTGGTAGGATGGTCTACGAGAGAGACTATAGTGGTAGGATGGTCTACAGGAGAGAGACTATAGTGGTAGGATGGTCTACAGAGAGAGAGACTATAGTGGTAGGATGGTCTACAGAGAGACTATAGTGGTAGGATGGTCTACAGAGAGAGAGACTATAGTGGTAGGATGGTCTACAGAGAGACTATAGTGGTAGGTGGTCTACAGAGAGAGAGACTATAGTGGTAGGTGGTCTACAGAGAGAGAGACTATAGTGGTAGGATGGTCTACAGAGAGACTATAGTGGTAGGATGGTCTACAGAGAGACTATAGTGGTAGGATGGTCTACAGAGAGAGAGACTATAGTGGTAGGATGGTCTACAGAGAGACTATAGTGGTAGGATGGTCTACAGAGAGAGACTATAGTGGTAGGATGGTCTACAGAGAGACTATAGTGGTAGGATGGTCTACAGAGAGACTATAGTGGTAGGATGGTCTACAGAGAGAGACAATAGTGGTAGGATGGTCTACAGAGAGACTATAGTGGTAGGATGGTCTACAGAGAGAGACTATAGTGGTAGGATGGTCTACAGAGAGACTATAGTGGTAGGATGGTCTACAGAGAGACTATAGTGGTAGGATGGTCTACAGAGAGAGAGACTATAGTGGTAGGATGGTCTACAGAGAGACTATAGTGGTAGGATGGTCTACAGAGAGAGACTATAGTGGTAGGATGGTCTACAGAGAGACTATAGTGGTAGGATGGTCTACAGAGAGAGACTATAGTGGTAGGATGGTCTACAGAGAGACTATAGTGGTAGGATGGTCTACAGAGAGAGAGACTATAGTGGTAGGATGGTCTACAGAGAGACTATAGTGGTAGGATGGTCTACAGAGAGAGAGACTATAGTGGTAGGATGGTCTACAGAGAGACTATAGTGGTAGGATGGTCTACAGAGAGAGAGACTATAGTGGTAGGATGGTCTACAGAGAGAGGCTATAGTGGTAGGATGGTCTTGAGAGAGACTATAGTGATAGGATGGTCTACAGAGAGAGAGACTATAGTGGTAGGATGGTCTACAGAGAGACTATAGTGGTAGGATGGTCTACAGAGAGACTATAGTGGTAGGATGGTCTACAGAGAGAGAGACTATAGTGGTAGGATGGTCTACAGAGAGAGAGACTATAGTGGTAGGATGGTCTACAGAGAGACTATAGTGGTAGGATGGTCTACAGAGAGACTATAGTGGTAGGATGGTCTACAGAGAGACTATAGTGGTAGGATGGTCTACAGAGAGAGAGACTATAGTGGTAGGATGGTCTACAGAGAGAGACTATAGTGGTAGGATGGTCTACAGAGAGACTATAGTGGTAGGATGGTCTACAGAGAGAGAGACTATAGTGGTAGGATGGTCTACAGAGAGAGACTATAGTGGTAGGATGGTCTTGAGAGAGACTATAGTGATAGGATGGTGTACAGAGAGAGAGATGATAGTGGTAGGATGGTCTACAGAGAGACTATAGTGGTAGGATGGTCTACAGAGAGACTATAGTGGTAGGATGGTCTACAGAGAGAGAGACTATAGTGGTAGGATGGTCTACAGAGAGAGAGACTATAGTGGTAGGATGGTCTACAGAGAGACTATAGTGGTAGGATGGTCTACAGAGAGACTATAGTGGTAGGATGGTCTACAGAGAGACTATAGTGGTAGGATGGTCTACAGAGAGAGAGACTATAGTGGTAGGATGGTCTACAGAGAGAGAGACTATAGTGTAAGGATGGTCTACAGAGAGACTATAGTGGTAGGATGGTCTACAGAGAGAGAGACTATAGTGGTAGGATGGTCTACAGAGAGACTATAGTGGTAGGTGGTCTACAGAGAGAGAGACTATAGTGGTAGGTGGTCTACAGAGAGAGAGACTATAGTGGTAGGATGGTCTACAGAGAGACTATAGTGGTAGGATGGTCTACAGAGAGACTATAGTGGTAGGATGGTCTACAGAGAGAGAGACTATAGTGGTAGGATGGTCTACAGAGAGACTATAGTGGTAGGATGGTCTACAGAGAGACTATAGTGGTAGGATGGTCTACAGAGAGACTATAGTGGTAGGATGGTCTACAGAGAGAGACAATAGTGGTAGGATGGTCTACAGAGAGACTATAGTGGTAGGATGGTCTACAGAGAGAGACTATAGTGGTAGGATGGTCTACAGAGAGACTATAGTGGTAGGATGGTCTACAGAGAGACTATAGTGGTAGGATGGTCTACAGAGAGACTATAGTGGTAGGATGGTCTACAGAGAGACTATAGTGGTAGGATGGTCTACAGAGAGAGACTATAGTGGTAGGATGGTCTACAGAGAGACTATAGTGGTAGGATGGTCTACAGAGAGAGACTATAGTGGTAGGATGGTCTACAGAGAGACTATAGTGGTAGGATGGTCTACAGAGAGAGAGACTATAGTGGTAGGATGGTCTACAGAGAGACTATAGTGGTAGGATGGTCTACAGAGAGAGAGACTATAGTGGTAGGATGGTCTACAGAGAGACTATAGTGGTAGGATGGTCTACAGAGAGAGAGACTATAGTGGTAGGATGGTCTACAGAGAGATGCTATAGTGGTAGGATGGTCTTGAGAGAGACTATAGTGATAGGATGGTCTACAGAGAGAGAGACTATAGTGGTAGGATGGTCTACAGAGAGACTATAGTGGTAGGATGGTCTACAGAGAGACTATAGTGGTAGGATGGTCTACAGAGAGAGAGACTATAGTGGTAGGATGGTCTACAGAGAGAGAGACTATAGTGGTAGGATGGTCTACAGAGAGACTATAGTGGTAGGATGGTCTACAGAGAGACTATAGTGGTAGGATGGTCTACAGAGAGACTATAGTGGTAGGATGGTCTACAGAGAGAGAGACTAGTGGTAGGATGGTCTACAGAGAGACTATAGTGGTAGGATGGTCTACAGAGAGAGAGACTATAGTGGTAGGATGGTCTACAGAGAGAGACTATAGTGGTAGGATGGTCTTGAGAGAGACGATAGTGATAGGATGGTCTACAGAGAGAGAGACTATAGTGGTAGGATGGTCTACAGAGAGACTATAGTGGTAGGATGGTCTACAGAGAGACTATAGTGGTAGGATGGTCTACAGAGAGAGAGACTATAGTGGTAGGATGGTCTACAGAGAGAGAGACTATAGTGGTAGGATGGTCTACAGAGAGACTATAGTGGTAGGATGGTCTACAGAGAGAGAGACTATAGTGGTAGGATGGTCTACAGAGAGACTATAGTGGTAGGATGGTCTACAGAGAGACTATAGTGGTAGGATGGTCTACAGAGAGAGAGACTATAGTGGTAGGATGGTCTACAGAGAGAGAGACTATAGTGTAAGGATGGTCTACAGAGAGACTATAGTGGTAGGATGGTCTACAGAGAGAGAGACTATAGTGGTAGGATGGTCTACAGAGAGACTATAGTGGTAGGTGGTCTACAGAGAGAGAGACTATAGTGGTAGGTGGTCTACAGAGAGAGAGACTATAGTGGTAGGATGGTCTACAGAGAGACTATAGTGGTAGGATGGTCTACAGAGAGACTATAGTGGTAGGATGGTCTACAGAGAGAGAGACTATAGTGGTAGGATGGTCTACAGAGAGACTATAGTGGTAGGATGGTCTACAGAGAGACTATAGTGGTAGGATGGTCTACAGAGAGACTATAGTGGTAGGATGGTCTACAGAGAGAGACAATAGTGGTAGGATGGTCTACAGAGAGACTATAGTGGTAGGATGGTCTACAGAGAGAGACTATAGTGGTAGGATGGTCTACAGAGAGACTATAGTGGTAGGATGGTCTACAGAGAGACTATAGTGGTAGGATGGTCTACAGAGAGACTATAGTGGTAGGATGGTCTACAGAGAGACTATAGTGGTAGGATGGTCTACAGAGAGAGACTATAGTGGTAGGATGGTCTACAGAGAGACTATAGTGGTAGGATGGTCTACAGAGAGAGACTATAGTGGTAGGATGGTCTACAGAGAGACTATAGTGGTAGGATGGTCTACAGAGAGAGAGACTATAGTGGTAGGATGGTCTACAGAGAGACTATAGTGGTAGGATGGTCTACAGAGAGAGAGACTATAGTGGTAGGATGGTCTACAGAGAGACTATAGTGGTAGGATGGTCTACAGAGAGAGAGACTATAGTGGTAGGATGGTCTACAGAGAGAGGCTATAGTGGTAGGATGGTCTTGAGAGAGACTATAGTGATAGGATGGTCTACAGAGAGAGAGACTATAGTGGTAGGATGGTCTACAGAGAGACTATAGTGGTAGGATGGTCTACAGAGAGACTATAGTGGTAGGATGGTCTGCAGAGAGAGAGACTATAGTGGTAGGATGGTCTACAGAGAGAGAGACTATAGTGGTAGGATGGTCTACAGAGAGACTATAGTGGTAGGATGGTCTACAGAGAGACTATAGTGGTAGGATGGTCTACAGAGAGACTATAGTGGTAGGATGGTCTACAGAGAGACTATAGTGGTAGGATGGTCTACAGAGAGAGACTATAGTGGTAGGATGGTCTACAAAGAGACTATAGTGGTAGGATGGTCTACAGAGAGAGACTATAGTGGGAGGATGGTCTACAGAGAGACTATAGTGGTAGGATGGTCTACAGAGACTATAGTGGTAGGATGGTCTTGAGAGAGACTATAGTGGTAGGATGGTCTTGAGAGAGACTATAGTGATAGGATGGTCTACAGAGAGAGAGACTATAGTGGTAGGATGGTCTACAGAGAGACTATAGTGGTAGGATGGTCTACAGAGAGATTCTATAGTGGTAGGATGGTCTACAGAGAGAGAGACTATAGTGGTAGGATGGTCTACAGAGAGAGAGACTATAGTGGTAGGATGGTCTACAGAGAGACTATAGTGGTAGGATGGTCTACAGAGAGACTATAGTGGTAGGATGGTCTACCGAGAGAGAGACTATAGTGGTAAGATGGTCAACAGAGAGACGATAGTGGTAGGATGGTCTACAGAGACTATAGTGGTAGGATGGTCTACAGAGAGAGACTATAGTGGTAGGATGGTCTACAGAGAGAGAATATAGTGGTAGGATGGTCTACAGAGACTATAGTGGTAGGATGGTCTACAGAGAGACTATAGTGGTAGGATGGTCTACAGAGAGAGACTATAGTGGTAGGATGGTCTACAGAGAGAGACTATAGTGGTAGGATGGTCTACAGAGAGAGAATATAGTGGTAGGATGGTCTACAGAGACTATAGTGGTAGGATGGTCTACAGAGAGAGACTATAGTGGTAGGATGGTCTACAGAGATACTATAGTGGTAGGATGGTCTACAGAGACTATAGTGGTAGGATGGTCTACAGAGAGAGACTATAGTGGTAGGATGGTCTACAGAGAGAGACTATAGTGGTAGGATGGTCTACAGAGAGAGAGACTATAGTGGTAGGATGGTCTACAGAGAGAGACTATAGTGGTAGGATGGTCTTGAGAGAGACTATAGTGGTAGGATGGTCTACAGAGAGAGAGACTATAGTGGTGGATGGTCTACAGAGAGAGAGACTATAGTGGTAGGATGGTCTACAGAGAGACTATAGTGGTAGGATGGTCTACAGAGAGAGAGACTATAGTGGTAGGATGGTCTACAGAGAGAGAGACTATAGTGGTAGGATGGTCTACAGAGAGACTATAGTGGTAGGATGGTCTACAGAGAGAGAGACTATAGTGGTAGGATGGTCTACAGAGAGACTATAGTGGTAGGATGGTCTACAGAGAGAGACTATAGTGGTAGGATGGTCTACAGAGAGACTATATTGGTAGGATGGTCTACAGAGAGACTATAGTGGTAGGATGGTCTACAGAGAGACTATAGTGGTAGGATGGTCTACAGAGAGACTATAGTGGTAGGATGGTCTACAGAGAGACTATAGTGGTAGGATGGTCTACAGAGAGACTATAGTGGTAGGATGGTCTACAGAGAGAGACTATAGTGGTAGGATGGTCTACAGAGAGACTATAGTGGTAGGATGGTCTACAGAGACTATAGTGGTAGGATGGTCTACAGAGAGAGACTATAGTGGTAGGATGGTCTACAGAGAGAGAGAATATAGTGGTAGGATGGTCTACAGAGAGAGACTATAGTGGTAGGATGGTCTACAGAGAGAGAGACTATAGTGGTAGGATGGTCTACAGAGAGAGACTATAGTGGTAGGATGGTCTACAGAGAGACTATATTGGTAGGATGGTCTACAGAGAGACTATAGTGGTAGGATGGTCTACAGAGAGACTATAGTGGTAGGATGGTCTACAGAGAGAGACTATAGTGGTAGGATGGTCTTGAGAGAGACTATAGTGATAGGATGGTCTACAGAGAGACTATAGTGGTAGGATGGTCTACAGAGAGACTATAGTGGTAGGATGGTCTACAGAGAGAGAGACTATAGTGGTAGGATGGTCTACAGAGAGAGAGACTATAGTGGTAGGATGGTCTACAGAGAGACTATAGTGGTAGGATGGTCTACAGAGAGAGACTATAGTGGTAGGATGGTCTACAGAGAGACTATAGTGGTAGGATGGTCTACAGAGAGAGAGACTATAGTGGTAGGATGGTCTACAGAGAGAGAGACTATAGTGGTAGGATGGTCTACAGAGAGACTATAGTGGTAGGATGGTCTACAGAGAGAGACTATAGTGGTAGGATGGTCTACAGAGAGAGAGACTATAGTGGTAGGATGGTCTACAGAGAGAGAGACTATAGTGGTAGGATGGTCTACAGAGAGACTATAGTGGTAGGATGGTCTACAGAGAGACTATAGTGGTAGGATGGTCTACAGAGAGACTATAGTGGTAGGATGGTCTACAGAGAGAGAGACTATAGTGGTAGGATGGTCTACAGAGAGAGAGACTATAGTGGTAGGATGGTCTACAGAGAGAGAGACTATAGTGGTAGGATGGTCTACAGAGAGACTATAGTGGTAGGATGGTCTACAGAGAGACTATAGTGGTAGGATGGTCTACAGAGAGAGACTATAGTGGTAGGATGGTCTACAGAGAGAGACTATAGTGGTAGGCTGGTCTACAGAGAGACTATAGTGGTAGGATGGTCTACAGAGAGAGAGACTATAGTGGTAGGATGGTCTACAGAGAGACTATAGTGGTAGGATGGTCTACAGAGAGAGACTATAGTGGTAGGATGGTCTACAGAGAGACTATAGTGGTAGGATGGTCAACAGAGAGAAAGAATATAGTGGTAGGATGGTCTACAGAGAGAGAGAATATAGTGGTAGGATGGTCTACAGAGAGACTATAGTGGTAGGATGGTCTACAGAGAGACTATAGTGGTAGGATGGTCTACAGAGAGAGACTATAGTGGTAGGATGGTCTACAGAGAGAGACTATAGTGGTAGGCTGGTCTACAGAGAGAGACTATAGTGGTAGGATGGTCTACAGAGAGAGAGACTATAGTGGTAGGATGGTCTACAGAGAGACTATAGTGGTAGGATGGTCTACAGAGAGACTATAGTGGTAGGATGGTCTACAGAGAGAGAGACTATAGTGGTAGGATGGTCTACAGAGAGAGAGACTATAGTGGTAGGATGGTCTACAGAGAGACTATAGTGGTAGGATGGTCTACAGAGAGACTATAGTGGTAGGATGGTCTACAGAGAGAGACTATAGTGGTAGGATGGTCTACAGAGAGAGACTATAGTGGTAGGCTGGTCTACAGAGAGAGACTATAGTGGTAGGATGGTCTACAGAGAGACTATAGTGGTAGGATGGTCTACAGAGAGAGAGAGACTATAGTGGTAGGATGGTCTACAGAGAGACTATAGTGGTAGGATGGTCTACAGAGAGAGAGCCTATAGTGGTAGGATGGTCTACAGAGAGACTATAGTGGTAGGATGGTCTACAGAGAGACTATAGTGGTAGGATGGTCTACAGAGAGAGACTATAGTGGTAGGATGGTCTACAGAGAGACTATAGTGGTAGGATGGTCTACAGAGAGAGACTATAGTGGTAGGATGGTCTACAGAGAGACTATAGTGGTAGGATGGTCTACAGAGAGAGACTATAGTGGTAGGATGGTCTACAGAGAGACTATAGTGGTAGGATGGTCTACAGAGAGACTATAGTGGTAGGATTGTCTACAGAGAGACTATAGTGGTAGGATGTAGAGGTCGACCGATTATGATTTTTCAACGCTGATACCGATACCAATTATTGGAGGACCAAAAAAATCTGATACCGATTAATCTGCCTACTTTTATGTATATATTTGTAATAATGACATTTCCAACAATACTGAATGAACACTTTTATTTTAACTTTATATAATATGTAAATAAAATCAATTTAATGTCAAATAAATAATGAAACATGTTCAATTTGGTTTAAATAATGTAAAAAACACAGTGTTGGAGAAGAAAGTAAAAGTGCAATATGTGCCATGTCAAAAAGCTAACGTTTAAGTTCCTTGCTCAGAACATGAGAACATATGAAAGCTGGTGGTTCCTTTTAACATGAGTCTTCAATATTCCCAGGTAAGAAGTTTTAGGTTGTAGTTATTATAGGAATTATAGGACTATTTCTCTCTATACCATTTGTATCTCATATACCTTTGACTATTGGATGTTCTTATAGGCCCTATAGTATTGCCAGCCTAATCTCGGGAGTTGATAGGCTTGAAGTCATAAACAGCGCTGTGCTTCAAGCATTGCTAAGAGCTGCTGGCAAATGCAGGAAAGTGCTGTTTGAATAAATGCTGTTGTGTCCTTAGCATCATTAAATTGAAGACTGTTATTTTATCAAATCAATTCTCTGTAATTATTATTACGTGATTAAACTAGTCATGTAAATGTAATTAACTAGGAAGTCGGGGCACCAAGGAAAATCTTCAGATTACAAAGTTATAATTTTCCTAATATAACTCTTCAGATATTTTAATATCTGATCAATTAGTCTTCTAATTAATGAATTACTTTAGTCTCATTCCAAACATCATAAATTGTTGCTTATTTGCACAAACCCCGCCTTCACTATGAATCATCCATAAATCAAATGTCTTAATCCTTTATTACTAACTAAACAATCACAGAAATACATAAACAAACAAACAGTAGATATGGTTACAAGGATATGATAGGGGAGGTTCCCTAGTGGGCTAAGCCGATATGACGGCTTGGTGGACAAAGGGGAAGTGGGTGTGGACTGAAAAGGGCGGGAAAAACAAAAAAGGTCACTACACAGTGGATTATTATATTAATTGAAATGCTAATCCTTTGCACATGAACGCTCACTCATGTGGGAATAACTGCAATCAATAGATATTTACACTCAGTGTGTCGTCGTGATTTCTGTTGGAATCGTCTGTCCGTCTGTTGGAGAGTTTATCCGAGTGTGTCTCTCTCTCTCTGTTTCCCTGAAGATCAAGGTCTTTCGTGGTTAGAATGGATACTTCAGAGTACCATTCAGAAATGTTCTCATAGAATAGATGTTTCGGCAGTTGTCGGTCTTCGCATCCCAGGTTGACATCATTTCTAGCTGCAGACTAGTAATTAGTATCTAAGATTTGCTCTTATTCTGTCCGGATCGATAGTCTCAGAGTTTAACCATTTCCCACCGTGTAGCCAATACTCCACGTGGTATGGTTAGGAATTTGCTGTGGGGGGTGCAGAGCTGTTGGCCAGGGTAAGGGTAGCCAGGTTGAAAGCATGGCCAGCTGTAGTAAAATGCTTATTGAAATTCTCGATTATAGTGGATTTATCGGTGGTGACAGTGTTTCCTATCCTCAGTGCAGTGGGCAGCTGGGAGGAGGTACTCTTATTCTCCATGGACTTTAGTGAACATTTTTAGCGTTTGTGCTACAGGATGCAAATTTCTGTTTGAAAAGCTAGCCTTTGTTTTCCTAACTGACTGTGTATATTGGTTCCTAACTTCGCTGAAAAATTGCATATCACGGGGACTATTCGATGCTAATGCAGTTTGCCACAGGATGTTTTTGTGCTGGTCAAGGGCAGTCAGGTCTGGAGTGAACCATGGGCTATATCTGTTCCTGGTTCTAAATGTCTTGAATGGGGCATGCTTATTTAAGATGGTGAGGAAGGCACTTTTAAAGAATAACCAGGCATCCTCTACTGACGGGATGAGGTCAATATCCTTCCAGGATACCCGGCCAGGTCGATTAGAAAGGCCTGCTCGCTGAAGTGCTTTAGGGAGCGTTTGACAGTGATGAGGAGTGGTCGTTTGACCGTGGACCCATTACGGACGCGGGCAATGAGGCAGTGATCACTGAGTTCCTGGTTGAAGACAGCAGAGGTGTATTTGGAGGGCAGGTTGGTCAGGATGAAATCTATGAGGGTGCCCGTGTTTACGGATTTAGGGTTGTACCTGGTAGGTTCCTTGATCATTTGTATGAGTTTGAGGGCAGCTAGCTTAGATTGTAGGACGGCTGGGGTGTTACGCATATCCCAGTTTAGGTCACCTAACAGTACGAACTCTGAAGATAAATGGGGGGCAATCAATTCACATATGGTGTCCAGGGCACAGCTGGGGGCTGAGGGGAGTCTATATCAAGCGGCAACAGTGAGAGACTTATTTCTGGAAAGGTGATTTTTTAAAGTAAAAGGTCAAATTGTTTGGGCACAGACCTGGATAGTATGACAGAACTCTGCAGGCTATCTCTGCAGTAGATTGCAACTCTGCCCCCTTTGGCAGTTCTATCTTGGAAGAAAATGTTGTAGTTGGGGAATGAAATTTCAGAATTTTTGTTGGCCTTCCTTAGCTAGGATTCAGACACGGCAAGGACATCCGGGTTGGCGGAGTGTGCTAAAGCAGTGAGAAAAAAAAACTTAGGGAGGAGGCTTCTAATGTTAACATGCATGTAACCAAGGCTTTTACGATTACAGAAGTCAACAAATGAGAGTGCCTGGGGAATAGGTGTGGTGCTGGGGGCTGCAGGGCCTGGATAAACCTCTACATCACCAGAGGAACAGAGGAGGAGTAGGATAAGGGTACGGCTAAAGGCTATAAGAACTGATCGTCTAGTGAGTTGGGGACAGAGAATAAAAGGAGCAGGTTTCTAGATGTGGTAGAATATATTGAAGGCATAATGTACAGACAAGGGTATGGTAGGATGTGAGTACAGTGGAGGTAAACCTAGGCGTTGAGTGACGATGAGCGAGGTTTCATCTCTGGAGGCACCAGTTAAGCCAGGTGAGGTCTCTGCATGTGTGTGGGGGTGGGACAAAAGAGTTATCTAAGGCATGTTGAGCAGGACTGGGGGCTCTACAGTGAAATAAAACAATAAGAACTAGCCGAGACAGCAATAGACAAGGCATATTGACATTAGAGAGAGGCATAAAGCAAACACAGGTGTTGATCAGGAGAGCTTAGACAACAACGGGTAAATGGCGATGAATGGGCAGAGAGGGTCAGTTAGGTACATACAGGACCTGAGTTCGAGGCTGGGGCCACTAGGTAAACAAAATGAGGTACCGTGTTATTGAAACATTCCAGGGGGCATCAGCTGTGTAGCCGAGCGATCATAGGGTCCAATGAACAGCATAAGGTGAGCCAGGGGGCCGTTCGGTAGTCACTACTATGCTAGACAACACAACGTTCAGAAAGCTAGCGGGCCGGGGCTATCAGATGGTTCTTCGGCAACATCGTAACAGAATAGCCTGTTGAGACCACATCTGGCGATTACGTCGGCAGACCAGTCGTGATGGATCGGCGGGGCTCCGTGTGGACAAGAAAGGGTCCAGGCCAATTAGCAAAATAGGTAATAGGTATTGTAGCCCTAGAATTAGCTGGTATATGGGCCTATCTCGAGGCTAGCTCAAGGCTAGCTGGTGCTTGCTGCAGGACAGAGGTGTTAGCTAACAGTAGCCACTCGGATAGCAGCTGCGATGATCCGGTGTAATGATCCAGAGCGGCAGGAATCCGGTGATTTAGTAAAAATAAGCAGTCCGATATGCTCTGGGTTGATATCGCACTGTGCAGACTGGCAGGTATTGTCTGGGCTAAGGCTGGCTGGTGTTCGAGCTAAAGGTGAAGACTGCTAACCGTGGCTAACAGAGACTAGTAGCTAGTAGCTAGTTAGCCTTAAGGCGTCAGAATGCTTCAGTTCGGCTAGCATACTCCCTTAAGAGACCTTTGCATGAAAAAAACAGAAAAAAGCATCAATACTACTGTTTGTCCATTTTGCAATGCCTTAGCCAGTAAAAATGTCCTCAAAATTGTCTGAATTAATCTAAGATAACTCAATAAATATTTCATTCATTTTGATGTTTTTGCTGAGGAAAAAATATATTATTGTCATGGCTAACAGTGTGACTAGAGGTGGTATTTAGATGTATTGTTGTCATGGATAACACTGTGACTAGAGGTGGTATTTAGATGTATTGTTGTCATGGATAACACTGTGACTAGAGGTGGTATTTAGATGTATTGTTGTCATGGATAACACTGTGACTAGAGGTGGTATTTAGATGTATTGTTGTCATGGACAACACTGTGACTAGAGGTGGTATTTAGATGTATTGTTGTCATGGATAACACTGTGACTAGAGGTGGTATTTAGATGTATTGTTGTCATGGACAACACTGTGACTAGAGGTGGTATTTAGATGTATTGTTGTCATGGATAACACTGTGACTAGAGGTGGTATTTAGATGTATTGTTGTCATGGATAACACTGTGACTAGAGGTGGTATTTAGATGTATTGTTGTCATGGATAACACTGTGACTAGAGGTGGTATTTAGATGTATTGTTGTCATGGATAACACTGTGACTAGAGGTGGTATTTAGATGTATTGTTGTCATGGATAACACTGTGACTAGAGGTGGTATTTAGATGTATTGTTGTCATGGATAACACTGTGACTAGAGGTGGTATTTAGATGTATTGTTGTCATGGACAACACTGTGACTAGAGGTGGTATTTAGATGTATTGTTGTCATGGATAACACTGTGACTAGAGGTGGTATTTAGATGTATTGTTGTCATGGATAACACTGTGACTAGAGGTGGTATTTAGATGTATTGTTGTCATGGATAACACTTTGACTAGAGGTGGTATTTAGATGTATTGTTGTCATGGACAACACTGTGACTAGAGGTGGTATTTAGATGTATTGTTGTCATGGATAACACTGTGACTAGAGGTGGTATTTAGATGTATTGTTGTCATGGATAACACTGTGACTAGAGGTGGTATTTAGATGTATTGTTGTCATGGATAACACTGTGACTAGAGGTGGTATTTAGATGTATTGTTGTCATGGATAACACTGTGACTAGAGGTGGTATTTAGATGTATTGTTGTCATGGATAACACTGTGACTAGAGGTGGTATTTAGATGTATTGTTGTCATGGATAACACTGTGACTAGAGGTGGTATTTAGATGTATTGTTGTCATGGATAACACTGTGACTAGAGGTGGTATTTAGATGTATTGTTGTCATGGATAACACTGTGACTAGAGGTGGTATTTAGATGTATTGTTGTCATGGACAACACTGTGACTAGAGGTGGTATTTAGATGTATTGTTGTCATGGATAACACTGTGACTAGAGGTGGTATTTAGATGTATTGTTGTCATGGATAACACTGTGACTAGAGGTGGTATTTAGATGTATTGTTGTCATGGATAACACTGTGACTAGAGGTGGTATTTAGATGTATTGTTGTCATGGATAACACTGTGACTAGAGGTGGTATTTAGATGTATTGTTGTCATGGATAACACTGTGACTAGAGGTGGTATTTAGATGTATTGTTGTCATGGATAACACTGTGACTAGAGGTGGTATTTAGATGTATTGTTGTCATGGACAACACTGTGACTAGAGGTGGTATTTAGATGTATTGTTGTCATGGATAACACTGTGACTAGAGGTGGTATTTAGATGTATTGTTGTCATGGATAACACTGTGACTAGAGGTGGTATTTAGATGTATTGTTGTCATGGATAACACTTTGACTAGAGGTGGTATTTAGATGTATTGTTGTCATGGACAACACTGTGACTAGAGGTGGTATTTAGATGTATTGTTGTCATGGATAACACTGTGACTAGAGGTGGTATTTAGATGTATTGTTGTCATGGATAACACTGTGACTAGAGGTGGTATTTAGATGTATTGTTGTCATGGATAACACTGTGACTAGAGGTGGTATTTAGATGTATTGTTGTCATGGATAACACTGTGACTAGAGGTGGTATTTAGATGTATTGTTGTCATGGATAACACTGTGACTAGAGGTGGTATTTAGATGTATTGTTGTCATGGATAACACTGTGACTAGAGGTGGTATTTAGATGTATTGTTGTCATGGATAACACTGTGACTAGAGGTGGTATTTAGATGTATTGTTGTCATGGATAACACTGTGACTAGAGGTGGTATTTAGATGTATTGTTGTCATGGACAACACTGTGACTAGAGGTGGTATTTAGATGTATTGTTGTCATGGATAACACTGTGACTAGAGGTGGTATTTAGATGTATTGTTGTCATGGATAACACTGTGACTAGAGGTGGTATTTAGATGTATTGTTGTCATGGACAACACTGTGACTAGAGGTGGTATTTAGATGTATTGTTGTCATGGATAACACTGTGACTAGAGGTGGTATTTAGATGTATTGTTGTCATGGATAACACTGTGACTAGAGGTGGTATTTAGATGTATTGTTGTCATGGATAACACTGTGACTAGAGGTGGCAGCATATCAACAAGATATGAGACTTAATTTAGGAAGGACATCATCTGATCCGAGGCTAGAGTTTCAGAAGGGTTTTTATTTTGTTAGACTTTTTTAGTAATAGACCGTTGCGTACCATTCTCTCCCGTCCTCGTATGGAGAGATTGGCAGTGCAGTCAGGAAAGTGATTTCAGAGTAGAGCAGAGAGAGGGTGCAGGAATTGAATTGCCGTGAGTGTTGGTTAAGCAAGCCGTTTTAATTTGGTCTGGAGCATGCATTCTCAAACCGGGCTTGTATCCTAAACGGCACCCTACATACAGTAGTGTACTATGTTTGACCAAAGCCTTATGGGCCCTGCTCAAAACTTGTGCACTATATAGGGAAATTGGGGGGTCATTTGGGACACAACACTGATACACACTCCCTGCCTGCTTGCTGTAATTGGAGTCAGTACAAGTGCTTTCCATTTCCATCAGATGCTTTCATGTAGTTTGAGACTTTTCCAAGAGAGCAGGAAAATCATCTAAGCTCTATATTCATTTGATCCAGGGTGATTCAAAGGCAGCAACATCCCCAGAAAGGCCACGTACCAAAACAAAACCCTATGCGCTATATAGTGCACTACTCTTGACCAGAACAGTAGTGCACTGTAAAGGGAATAGGGTGCTATTTGGGACGTGTCCTAAAGGTGTTTGGTTCTATTGCTATGTTAAGGCAGCATTCACAGTAAACACCCTATTCCTTATGTAAGGCACTACATTTAACCTGGTTGCGGAGAGGGGAGGGAGGGAGTCAGGGGCCTTTTCTCAATTGGATTTGCTCAACACCAGTGTCCTCTCTTCTCCATCTTGTCTCGCCTCCTTTTGAAATTGAGAGGCAGCGAAGAGAGGGAACGTGGACAGAAAATGATCTTGTATGAAATGAGACTCTCCTCTCCACTCGCCACTCAGGCAGATTACATTTACGGGGGTGGAATCGCAAAATAAATGGTGTTTACACGGGTGGAATCGCAAAATAAATGGTGTTTACAGGGGTGGAATCTCAAAATAAATGTTTACAGGGGTGGAATTGCAACATAAATGATGTTTACAGGGGTGGAATCGCAACATAAATTATGTTTACAGTGGTGGAATCGCAACATAAATGATGTTTACAGGGGTGGAATTGCAACATAAATGATGTTTACAGGGGTGGAATCGCAACATAAATGATGTTTACAGGGGTGGAATCGCAACATAAATGTGTAAAGTGATAAAACAAATGTATCCAATTGTGCCAGACATTTTATGGATAGAAGGTTAAGTAGCATATCGTTTTCCAACGTTGCATGATTTTCTCCTTCCGTACAACAACTGCTTTCAAGGGGGTGTGGCATATTTCAAAACTCTTCCGCAAAGCACTCGGGTAGGATACCCATGATAATGCTGATGAAAGTTAGCTAACAAGGAGGGGAGGAAATTATTTATCAGTTTCAGGGTCACGGAGGAGAGAGGAAGGAGGACTTTGGCCCAAATTAGAAAAATAACTGAGGTAGATGAGGGGGGGGAGGAACAGGTTGAGAGGAGGAGGAGGAAGAAGGGAGATGGAGGACGGGGAGGGGGGATGAGAGGAGGAGATGAGAGGAGGAGGAGAAGAGAGGAGGGAGGAGGAGAGGAGAAGAGGAGGGGGAGGGGGGATGAGAGGAGGAGATGAGAGGAGGAGGAGGGGAAGAGAGGAGGGAGGAGGAGAAGAGGAGGGGGAGGGGGGATGAGAGGAGGAGATGAGGAGGAGAGAGGAGGAGGAGGAGAGGAGGAGAGGAGGGGGGAGGAGGAGGAGGAGGGGGGAGGAGGAGGAGGAGGAGGGGGGGTGGAAGGAGGAGGAGGAGGGGGGTGGGAGGAGGAGGAGGAGGAGGAGGGTGGGAGGAGGAGGAGGAGGAGGGTGGGAGGAGGAGGAGGGGGGTGGAAGGAGGAGGACGGGGGTGGGAGGAGGACGGGGAGGGAGGATGAGAGGAGGAGATGAGAGGAGGAGGAGGAGAAGAGAGGAGGGAGGAGAAGAGGAGGAGGAGGAGGAGGGGGGAAGAGAGAAGTGGAGGAGGAGGAGAAGAGAGGAGGGGGGAGGAGGAGGAGGAGGAGGTGGGGTGGAAGGAGGAGCGGGAGGGAGGATGAGAGGAGGAGATGAGAGGAGGAGAGGAGAAGAGGAGGAGGAGGAGGAGGAGGGGGGAGGAGAGAAGTGGAGGAGGAGGAGAAGAGAGGAGGGGGGAGGAGGAGGAGGAGGAGGAGGAGAAGAGAGGAGGGGGGAGGAGGAGGAGGAGGAGGTGGGGTGGAAGGAGGAGGAGGAGGAGGGTTTCCCCTTCTCTCTTTTCATCCAAGTGGTTCTCTCTATTTCTCACTGTCCGAGCGGCGCTGTGATGTAAGGAATCAAAAACAGCAGTGAGCCTCCTCTCCCGGGGAGACCAAATGAAGAAATTAAACACTAATAAAACACATTAGCTTCATCTCACACTTCATCCCCCTTTGTTTTTTACCCTGCTGTTACTCGCTGTTTATTATCTATGCATAGTCTCTTTACCCCTACCTACATGTTCAAATTACCTCGACTAACCTGTAGCCCCGCACACTTACTCGGTACCGGCACCCTCTGTATATAACTTCATTATTGTTATTTTATTGTGTTACTTTAGTTTATTTCTATATCTTGAACTGCGTTGTTGGTTAAGGGTTTGTAAGTAAACATTTCACGGTAAGGTCTACAACTGTTGTATTCGGCGCATGTGACAAATACAAATTTATTTTAAGACTTTGTCTTTTTTACTGAACGTCAGGAGACGTGTGGAGAGGTCATCACATGGCATTGACTCAGTCTGTATTGATTGGTACTGAGCTGTATCCATAGAAATATAATCTACAGTTGCTTTGACTCACAAAACAAGGCACAATTCCTGCTTTTATTACCTGCTTTGATCCTACGGGTACACTCGCGATGGCCACCAGTCCACCTTCAGTGGCTTGCGTAAGTATTCACCCCCCTTTTATTTTTCCTGTTTTGTTGCCTTACAACCTGGAATCAAAAATCTATTTTGTGGGGGGGGTTTGTATCATTTGATTTACACAACATGCCTACCACTTTGAAGATGCAAAATATTTTTTATTGTGAAACAAACAAGCAATAAGACAAAAAAAACTGAAAACTTGAGTGTACATAACTATTCACCTCCACATAGTCCACACTTTGTAGAGCAACCTTTTGCAGCAATAACAGCTGCAAGTCTCTTGGGGTATGTCTCTATTAGCTTGGCACATCTAGCCACTGGGATTTTTTTGCCCATTCTTCAAAGAAAAACTGCTCCAGCTCCTTCAAGTTGGATGGGTTCCGCTGGTGTACAACAATCTTTAAGTCACACCACAGATTCTCAACTGGATTGAGGTCTGGGCTTTGACAAGGCCATTCCAAGACATTTAAATGTTTCCCCTTAAACCGGTCGCGTGCTGCTTTAGCAGTATGCTTAGGGTCATTGTCCTGCTGGAAGGTGAACCTCCGTCCCAGTCTCAAATCTCTGGAAGACTGAAACATGTTTCCCTCAAGAATGTCCCTGTATTTAGCACCATCCATCATTCCTTCAACTCTGACCAGTTTCCCAGTCCCTGCCGATGAAACACATCCCCACATGGTATTCTTGGGGTGATGAAAGGTGTTGGGTTCACGCCAGACATTTTCCTTGATGGCCAAAAAGCAACATTTTTGTCTCATCTGACCAGAGTACCTTCTTCCATTTATTTGGGGAGTCTCTGTCACGACTTCTGCCGAAGTCGATGCCTCTTCTTGTTCGGGCAGTGTTCGGCGGTCGAAGTCGCCGGTCTCCTAGCCATCACCGATCCATTTTTCATTTTCGATTTGTTTTGTCTCGTTTTTCCACACACTTGTTTCTCATATGTTCAAATATTTGTCATTTTTCCGCTGTCCCGGTAAATTCCAGCAAATGGCGAATGGAATCATATTGCAAATGTACAAAACATCACCAATCACGGCATGGCCATTTCTCCTAAATGGAAAAGACTTTGAAGACGAAACTTGGTGAGCATAGGTTTGGCATAATGGGCAGTTAGCCCCAAAAAAGATGGCATCGAGGCCTCAACGCTGTTTGAGTTAAGGCCATTTTGGGATTAAAGGTCAAAAACAAAAATAGAGCGCTAATTTGACTGCTTCATGTCAAAGTACACCTACGGTGTCAGAAAAAAAAGAACCAGACGTATCTATTGTAATTTAAGAGAAATCGTACAATGTACAATTGGTGATGTTCAAAGAAATGTTTTTTTCCCAAAGAAAGTTACAGATCCAGTTGCGGCATGTTCAGACGAATCCGTTAAGGTGGGTTTCGGGACTCTATGTGATTTCGGTGATTTTCTAAAATAACACACACTCATTCAACTCTCTGTAAATATGTCAGTTCTTAACGTAAAGACTTAAAACACAAAATTCTGTAAGAGCCTACCCCAAGGAGGATATGTTCTCTTTCAGCTTCCTGTGTCAACCAGAAGTTCCTTAATGGGGTCATAGGGGCTATTTTAAAGGGTTAAAAAGGTCACATCTTTCCAAAACTTCATATGTGTGATTAGGTAACCCTCATGAACTGTAAATCATTCATGTCTCCCATCAGATTTCCAAGAAAAGCTCACACACACACACAGCTAGGACGGAGTGACACAGTGTGGGGCTTAGAGACACACAGAGCCCGCAATAATTTGAACAACGGTAACTATCAAAGAACCGTCAGACCTAGAGCTCTGAAACGTTAGAAACCTGTTCTAGAGCTCAAGTTGATAGTTCACTGTGAGTTATGTGGCTCTAGAAGGTTCTCAGACTGAGAAACAGCCTCGTACATTTGCAATAACTTAAATTCATTTTGACCATCACGAAAATGACGACATTTAGAACAGTCCCAGAGTCACAAGGCTAGGTGCATTGAAACCACCTCGGCCCATAGAGACGGACCCCAATGTTTCTGTACGATAGCTCATTCAAGGACCCCGTAGCAACGCCCTGAAAAAGTGGATTTTCAGCACCAATTAAGGTCGCTGCTCGGGCTCCAAATGACATATCGAGCCGAAACTTGGGATTCGGGGTCACCTCAGCTAGGACTACACATAAAGTCAGAGCTGGACCCACAGCTAGAACATAACTACATGTTTTACATTTTTATTATGGTTTTACCTCTCTAGGCTAGGCGGGACGAATTCGTCCCACCTACGTAACAGCCACTTGCAGCCTGTGGCGCGATTTTCAAAACATTAACCTGTTAGGGCTAGGGGGCAGCATTTGCACGTCTGGATAATTTTTTTTTACCCAATTTAATCTGGTTACTAATCCTACCCAGTAACTAGAATATGCATATACTTATTATATATGGATAGAAAACACCCTAAATTTTCTAAAACTGTTTGAATGGTGTCTGTGAGTATAACAGAACTCATTTGGCAGGCAAAACCCTGAGACATTTTCTGACAGGAAGTGGATACCTGATGTGTTGTATTGCCTTTAAACCTATCCCATTGAAAAACACAGGGGCTGAGGAATATTTTGGCACTTCCTATTGCTTCCACTAGATGTCACCAGCCTTTACAAAGTGTTTTGAGTCTTCTGGAGGGAGATCTGACCGAACAAGAGCCATGGAACGATGATGTCCCATTAGACACCTGGCGCGCGAGTTCATGTTGGGTACCCTCGTTCCAATACGTTATAAAAGAGTATGCATTCGTCCACCTTGAATATTATTCATGTTCTGGTTAAAAAAGGCCCTAATGATTTATGCTATACAACGTTTGACATGTTTGAACGAACGTCAATATATTTTTTCCCCTCGTTCATGACGAGAAGTCCTGCTGGCTTAGATCATGTGCTAACAAGACGGAGATTTTTGGACATAAATGATGAGCTTTTTTGAACAAAACTACATTCGTTATGGACCTGTGATACCTGGAAGTGACATCTGATGAAGAGAATCAAAGGTAATGGATTATTTACATAGTATTTTCGATTTTAGATCTCCCCAACATGACGTCTAGTCTGTATCGCAACGCGTATTTTTCTGGGCGCAGTGCTCAGATTATTGCAAAGTGTGATTTCCCAGTAAGGTTATTTTTAAATCTGGCAAGTTGATTGCGTTCAAGAGATGTAAATCTATAATTCTTTAAATGACAATATAATATTTTAACAATGTTTTCTAATTTTAATTATTTAATTTGTGACGCTGACTTGACTGCCGGTTATTGGAGGGAAACGATTTCCTCAACATCAATGCCATAGTAAAACGCTGTTTTTGGATATAAATATGAACTTGATAGAACTAAAAATGCATGCATTGTCTAACATTATGTCCTAGGAGTGTCATCTGATGGAGATTGTAAAAGGTTAGTGCATCATTTTAGCTGGTTTTATGGTTTTGGTGACCCTGTCTTTGACTTGACAAAACATTACACACAACTCTTGTAAATGTACTGTCCTAACATACTCTAAATTTATGCTTTCGCCGTAAAACCTTTTTGAAATCGTAAAACGTGGTTAGATTAAGGAGATGTTTATCTTTCAAAGGGTGTAAAATAGTTGTATGTTTGAAAAATTTGAATTTTGACATTTATTTGGATTCAAATTTGCCGCTCTTGAAATGCACCTGCTGTTGATGGAGTGCACCACGGGTGGCACGCTAGCGTCCCACCTAGCCCATAGAGGTTAAAAATCCTATTACTTCAATTTCTCAAACATATGACTATTTTACAGCTATTTAAAGACAAGACTCTCGTTAATCTAACCACACTGTCCGATTTCAAAAAGGCTTTACAACGAAAGCAAAACATTAGATTATGTCAGCAGAGTACCAAGCCAGAAATAATCAGACACCCATTTTTCAAGCCAGCATATAATGTCACAAAAACCCAGAAGACAGCTAAATGCAGCACTCACCTTTGATGATCTTCATCAGATGACAACCCTAGGACATTATGTTATACAATACATGCATGTTTTGTTCAATCAAGTTCATATTTATATCAAAAACCAGCTTTTTACATTAGCATGTGACGTTCAGAACTAGCATACCCCCCGCAAACTTCCGGGGAATTCGCTTTCATTTTACTAAATTACTCACGATAAACGTTCACAAAAAGCATAACAATTATTTTAAGAATTATAGATACAGACCTCCTCTATGCACTCGATATGTCCGATTTTAAAATAGCTTTTTGGTGAAAGCACATTTTGCAATATTCTAAGTACATAGCCCAGGCATCACGGGCTCGCTATTTAGACACCCGGCAAGTTTAGCACTCACCATAATCATATTTACTATTATAAAAGTTTGATTACCTTTTGTTGTCTTCGTCCGAATGCACACCCAGGACTGCTACTTCAATAACAAATGTTGGTTTGGTCCAAAATAATCCATCGTTATATCCGAATAGCGCCGTTTTGTTCGTGCGTTCCAGACACTATCCGAAATAGTAAAGAAGTGTCGGGCGCATGGCGCAATTCGTGACAATAAAATTCTAAATATTCCATTACCGTACTTCGAAGCATGTCAACCGCTGTTTAAAATCAATTTTTACGCCATTTTTCTCGTAGAAAAGTGATAATATTCCGACAGGGAATCTCCTTTTCGGCAAACAGAGGAAAAAATCCCAAAGGCGGGGGCGGTCGGGTCACGCGCCTAAGCCCAGTGTCCCTTGATCGGCCACTTGAGAAAGGCGATAATGTGTTTCAGCCTGGGGCTGGAATGACGACATTCTGTTTTTTCCCGGGCTCTGAGCGCCTATGGACGACGTGGGAAGTGTCACGTTAGAGCAGAGATCCTTAGTAAATGATAGAGATGGAAAAGAAGTTCAAGAAATGGTCAGACAGGCCACTTCCTGTAAAGGAATCTCTCAGGTTTTGACCTGCCATTTGAGTTCTGTTATACTCACAGACACCATTCAAACAGTTTTAGAAAATTTAGGGTGTTTTCTATCCATATGTAATAAGTATATGCATATTCTAGTTACTGGGTAGGAGTGGTAACCAGATTAAATCGGGTATGTTTTTTATCCAGCCGTGTCAATACTGCCCCCTAGCCCTAACAGGTTAATCTGAAGGCGCTGTGAATTAGCTGCCTGCTCTGATATATGTGATAGTTGGCGTCTAAACGAGTTGGAAAAAGTGGGTTTGGTGTCAGATGGTATCAGTTTGGTGTCAGAATGTCAAATTTGTGATTGTAAATGCCCATTGAAACATATTGCAAATGGACAGTACATTTGCAATATGATTCAACAGTGAAAAAACATCACCAAATTGACATGATGAAATCAACACAATGAGCGATGGAGAGGAACCACTTTCACTGCCCGGCCATCCCGAGTTCATCGGGCCAGTTTTGCATTTCTGCAGTATTTTTGAGCATGTCAAATTCGTGATGGTAAATGCTGTCGTGTCTTTGGCTATGCCGGATTATTTGATATGACATGCTATTCTATAAAATCCTTTCTCTGTAATTAATATTACCTGATTAAGCTAATCATGTAAATGTAATTAACTAGAAAGTCGGGGCACCACGGAAGAACGTTTATAAAGCTGTTATCTTCCGAATAAACTCTTAGACTTTAATATTGTAATATTTTACATCGATAGCCGTCATCTTAATCCTCACCTTATTTCAGTCTCATAATGAAAGTTATAAATTCTTGGTTATCTTCACGAACCCTGGCTAAGTTGAATCAGCAATACAAAATTGGGTTTAATTATTTATTTACTAAATACCTAACCTGTTGGGTCTAGGGGGCAGCATTTGCACGTCTGGATAAAAAAAATGTACCCGATTTAATCTGGTTACTAATCCTACCCAGTAACTAGAATATGCATATACTTATTATATATGGATAGAAAACACTCTAAAGTTTCCAAAACTGTTTGAATGGTGTCTGTGAGTATAACAGAACTCATTTGGCAGGCAAAACCCTGAGACATTTTCTGACAGGAAGTGGATACCTGATGTGTTGTATTGACTTTAAACCTCTCCCATTGAAAAACACAGGGGTTTAGGAATATTTTGGCACTTCCTATTGCTTCCACTAGATGTCACCAGCCTTTACAAAGTGTTTTGAGTCTTCTGGAGGGAGATCTGACCGAACAAGAGCCATGGAACGGTGATGTCCCATTAGACACCTGGCGCGCTACTTCATGTTGGGTACCCTCGTTCCAATACGTTATAAAAGGCTATGCATTCGTCCACCTTGAATATTATTCATGTTCTGGTTAAAAAAGGCCCTAATGATTTATGCTATACAACGTTTGACATGTTTGAACGAACGGAAATATATTTTTTCCCCTCGTTCATGACGAGAAGTCCGGCTGGCTTACATCATGTGCTAACGAGACGGAGATTTTTGGACATAAATGATGAGCTTTTTTGAACAAAACTACATTCGTTATGGACCTGTGATACCTGGAAGTGACATCTGATGAAGAGAATCAAAGGTAATGGATTATTTACATAGTATTTTCGATTTTAGATCTCCCCAACATGACGTCTAGTCTGTATCGCAACGCGTATTTTTCTGGGCACAGTGCTCAGATTATTGCAAAGTGTGATTTCCCAGTAAGGTTATTTTTAAATCTGGCAAGTTGATTGCGTTCAAAAGATGTAAATCTATAATTCTTTAAATGACAATATAATATTTTACCAATGTTTTCTAATTTTAATTATTTAATTTGTGACGCTGACTTGACTGCCGGTTATTGGAGGGAAACGATTTCCTCAACATCAATGCCATAGTAAAACGCTGTTTTTGTATATAAATATGAACTTGATAGAACTAAAAATGCATGCATTGTCTAACATAATGTCCTAGGAGTGTCATCTGATGGAGATTGTAAAAGGTTAGTGTATCATTTTAGCTGGTTTTATGGTTTTGGTGACCCTGTCTTTGACTTGACAAAACATTACACACAACTCTTGTAAATGTACTGTCCTAACATACTCTAAATTTATGCTTTCGCCGTAAAACCTTTTTGAAATCGTAAAACGTGGTTAGATTAAGGAGATGTTTATCTTTCAAATGGTGTAACATAGTTGTATTTTTGAAAAATTTGAATTTTGACATTTATTTGGATTCAAATTTGCCGCTCTTGAAATGCACCTGCTGTTGATGGAGTGCACCACAGGTGGCACGCTAGCGTCCCACCTAGCCCCAAGAGGCTAACTAAGCACACAGAATTACATATACACAGAATACAAATTATGTCATACAGAAAACGCCCTGGTGGATGGAGCCGACATGACGGCTGGTTACACAAAGAAAGGGGGTTGGGCTTGAATGAAAGAGCGGGAAGACTAAGGAACAAAGACTGCAGCTATGCTATCGTAAATACAGAATCTTATGCATTCTAAATTACCGCCCATTTGGAAAAGGAAAATGCAATAAATATTTACTCTGAGCTGCGCTTCGGTAGATTGGTCGTAGATGCTGGCCGTGTTGGCCAACAGATCTTCCTGTCCTCGGAAGAATGTCTCTGGTGGTAAATTGGATACGTTGTGGTATCTTCGTCTGTGTTAGACTGGATCCATCGTCTGTCCTTTTCTAGCCCATGTCTACAGCGGCCGCTGCTAACTCAACGGCTAGGAAGTATCACTTCTGTAGTGAATAAGCGTTCGAAGTTCATACCATTCACAACCAAAGCTCACGCTGAGGTTGGCTTAGTTCTGTACTTGACATATGTGTCCCTTTAACGCAGAGGCTGCAGATCTCACGAAGTGGAATGCCTGGTTACATTGTGTCATTGTCTTATATAGTGGCAAGGGGAGAAGGGTGTGTTTCATCGTTTATAACCCCTGTCTCTTCACAGGGATGGGCCACTGATTGAGCAGGGCACTTTTCTTATGAAAACCCAATTCTCTCATTTGGAAGCTAAAATTACATTTAATCTCCTAAAAAACAATCTCAATATCAAACATTTACCTTGCACAACAATTCTGTGTGAATTTGATAACTAGAATATGTAGACTTTCCCAGGTACAGTTTATGTCATCCTGTCATCAGTCATAATGTCTCAGATGACAACCGAACTGACATCATACTCATTAACCTGTTGGGTCTAGGGGGCAGCATTTGCACGTCTGGATAAAAAAAATGTACCCGATTTAATCTGGTTACTAATCCTACCCAGTAACTAGAATATGCATATACTTATTATATATGGATAGAAAACACTCTAAAGTTTCCAAAACTGTTTGAATGGTGTCTGTGAGTATAACAGAACTCATTTGGCAGGCAAAACCCTGAGACATTTTCTGACAGGAAGTGGATACCTGATGTGTTGTATTGACTTTAAACCTATCCCATTGAAAAACACAGGGGTTTAGGAATATTTTGGCACTTCCTATTGCTTCCACTAGATGTCACCAGCCTTTACAAAGTGTTTTGAGTCTTCTGGAGGGAGATCTGACCGAACAAGAGCCATGGAACGGTGATGTCCCATTAGACACCTGGCGCGCTACTTCATGTTGGGTACCCTCGTTCCAATACGTTATAAAAGAGTATGCATTCGTCCACCTTGAATATTATTCATGTTCTGGTTAAAAAAGGCCCTAATGATTTATGCTATACAACGTTTGACATGTTTGAACGAACGGAAATATATTTTTTCCCCTCGTTCATGACGAGAAGTCCGGCTGGCTTACATCATGTGCTAACGAGACGGAGATTTTTGGACATAAATGATGAGCTTTTTTGAACAAAACTACATTCGTTATGGACCTGTGATACCTGGAAGTGACATCTGATGAAGAGAATCAAAGGTAATGGATTATTTACATAGTATTTTCGATTTTAGATCTCCCCAACATGACGTCTAGTCTGTATCGCAACGCGTATTTTTCTGGGCGCAGTGCTCAGATTATTGCAAAGTGTGATTTCCCAGTAAGGTTATTTTTAAATCTGGCAAGTTGATTGCGTTCAAGAGATGTAAATCTATAATTCTTTAAATGACAATATAATATTTTAACAATGTTTTCTAATTTTAATTATTTAATTTCTGACGCTGACTTGACTGCCGGTTATTGGAGGGAAACGATTTCCTCAACATCAATGCCATAGTAAAACGCTGTTTTTGGATATAAAAATGAACTTGATAGAACTAAAAATGCATGCATTGTCTAACATAATGTCCTAGGAGTGTCATCTGATGGAGATTGTAAAAGGTTAGTGCATCATTTTAGCTGGTTTTATGGTTTTGGTGACCCTGTCTTTGACTTGACAAAACATTACACACAACTCTTGTAAATGTACTGTCCTAACATACTCTAAATTTATGCTTTCGCCGTAAAACCTTTTTGAAATCGTAAAACGTGGTTAGATTAAGGAGATGTTTATCTTTCAAATGGTGTAACATAGTTGTATTTTTGAAAAATTTGAATTTTGACATTTATTTGGATTCAAATTTGCCGCTCTTGAAATGCACCTGCTGTTGATGGAGTGCACCACGGGTGGCACGCTAGCGTCCCACCTAGCCCCAAGAGGTTAAGTTCCAACGCATATTTCCAACTGGTTCTATTACCGAAATATGGTTCCTTTCCCCCCACTTGTTTGATGTTCCCAGACTCTCTATATTTAACAAAGGCTATTCAACAGTCCTTCAGTAGGGTCAGAGAGAGAAGGGAAGGGAGAAAGGTATTTATTGGGGGGGGGTCATAAACCTTACCCACAGGCCAACGTTATGACAATGCCCATTGAAACATATTACAAATGGACAGCCATGCACTTGGTGATTGGAATTGGTTACCAGAAGCACATTTATATATTTTTTTAAATGCCTTTAGGGGGGAGCAAGAGGTCTATGGTTGGGTAGGGAGCACCCCCCCCACCTGTGCCCATCCAATAGGGGGTGCCCCCGGTCAATTTGGATGTTTTTCAAAAACTCATTTAAAAACAACAGAGTCCCACTTCTCCTATCATGCCCACTTCTCCCTCATCATACATTACAAATAGACCATCTAGGTTGATTAATTGCTTAACATAGTGCTATATATCATTCATGGCTTAACATAGTGCTATATATCATTTGAGCAGTATAAATGCCATTTGGACATGGTTCACTGACTTTTGGGTTTGGAAACCGACTTCCTATTATCATACATGGCAAATGGACATAACATCCTGATTTGGTGCTTTCAATACTTTCATATTCCATTTGGACATTTCTTATGGCATTTGGCAAAAAAAGTGACTTTTGACTTCGACTTTTGACTTCCTATGATATCATATTGCAAATGGACAAAGCATCCTGATTTGGCACATTCAATACTTTCATATTGCATTTTGACATTTCTTATGGCATTTGGCAATGGTTCATTCACTTTTAACTTTGACTTTTGACTTCCTATGAAATCATATTGCAAATGGACAAAACGTATGCCTTATGGACAAGTTATTAAAAATGACAAAATATGACAATAAAATATGACAAAAGTATGTTCATACAGTTCTTATACATGTATAATTGAAAACAAAATCGAAAGGATTTTGAAAAACGGTCCAGAAAGCACTTTTTAAGGGGGTGATTTAAAAAATAAAAAATAAAACATTCAAAATTTGACCCTTGGGTCTTGACTTGATGTGCATTTACAATATCTATTGGATTTTTTTGTGTGACACTTGGCATTTGCCATATGACATTTGCAATATGTTTTGAATGAAATTCCTTGCATTTGAGTGGCATTGGACACCGTGTATATGTTTCGTACAGTGCCAATATGTTCCAATTCATTTTTGTCCATTTCAGGGGGTCTTCCCTTACTTAGTGCTGTTGCAGACTCTGGGGCCTTTCAGAACAGGTGTATACATACTGAGATCATGTGACAGATCATGTGACACTTAGATTGCACACAGGTGGACTTTATTTAACTAATTATATGACTTCTGAAGGTAATTGGAGGCACCAGATCTTATTTAGGGGCTTCATAGCAAAGGGGTTGAATACATATGCACGCACCACTTTTCAATTTGTATTTTTTAGAATTTTTTGAAACAACTTATTTTTTTCATTTCACTTCACCAATTTGGACTATTTAGTTTATGTCCATTATATGGAATCCAAATAAAATCCATTTAAATTACAGGTTGTTATGCAACAAAATAGGAATAACTCCAAGGGAGATGAATACTTTAGCAAGGCACTGTATTATGCCATTATTGACTTGAATGGGGAGACCAGTTCTATAGATGCTCTTTCTTTGGGTTTATCTTCAGTGTTTTAATAACTGCACCCCTCTCCCTAAATATTTCAGATGCAGAAACAAAGAGACATTGAGGATTTAAAACAAACAAAAAACATTGGATGATTTGAGAGGCCTCAGTCCTTTAAGACCATTCAGTGGAGTTAAGAGTTGAGTCCTCTTAAAGGTGAAGTCCAAAGAGATGAGTCATCTTAAAGGTGAAGTCCAAGGAGTTGTGACGTCACTGAGATAGAACACACACACACACACACACAC
>NC_138319.1:40455000-40475000 GCF_965601325.2 Salmo salar
GGCCGATCAGAGTACTATGGGTTTAGGCGTGTGCCCGAGTCGACCGAATGCTTTATTTTCTTTCGTCTGTTTACCTAAACGCAGATTCCCGGTTGGAATATTATCGCTTTTTTATGAGAAAAATGGCATAAAAATTGATTTTAAACAGCGGTTGACATGCTTCGAAGTACGGTAATGGAATATTTAGAATTTGTTTGTCACGAATTGCGCCATGCTCGTCACCCTTATTTACCCTTTCGGATAGTGTCTTGAACGCACGAACAAAACGCCGCTGTTTGGATATAACTATGGATTATTTTGAACCAAACCAACATTTGTTATCCTCTCTAGGCTAGGCGGGACGAATTCGTCCCACCTACGTAACAGCCACTTGCAGCCTGTGGCGCGATTTTCAAAACATTAAAAATCCTATTACTTCAATTTCTCAAACATATGACTATTTTACAGCTATTTAAAGACAAGACTCTCGTTAACGAGAGTCTTGTCTTTAAAATGGTGTAAAATAGTCATATGTTTGAAAAATTGAAGTTTTAGCATTTTTGAGGTTTTTGAATAACGCGCCACGGGATTACACTGGCTGTTACGTAGGTGGGACGATTTGGTGCCACCTACCCTAGAGAGGTTAAAGACCTAAAAATGTAAATTGTTCTTGATAACAGCGACAGAGAAGTTAGTAGTCACTCAGATTGCAACACGTGGAATGGAATCTCCAGAACACTCCTCTTCTGATGGTCAACGCACATGCCACTAATAAATAGAACCCTCCATTCAGGAGGAAAGTTATTAGAAGTCATGAACCATGGTCACACCGCGTACGACTGGGTCAGTGCTTATAGTGTTCTTCCGTCTTGAGGTGAGCTCCTCCACGGATAACGTAGCTCCTTCAAACCTTTCGCCACTACACACTGACTAGAGGTTCCCCTATGGCTTGAGGTCGGCACCAACTCTTACTGACACGCGGTCATTGACATGGAAATGACGTTAGACTCATTGTGCCCAGGTTGCAGCCTACCAGGATACTTGGATGTCTTCCCTTTTGGCATGTGCGCTTGTGCTAGCATAAACGCACATGCACAACGAAACATTTAATGAGGATACTAAGATTATACTAGGATCGCTTAAGGGTCCGAGCAAAATATCATTCTTCGTAAAGTTGAAAATAGACCCTGAAGCCCGTTTGACTCTACAGCTACATTAATCCCCAGTCTCTCCTTAGCCTGTTAGGGCTAGGGGGCAGCATTGACACGGCTGGATAAAAAACATACCCGATTTAATCTGGTTACCACTCCTACCCAGTAACTAGAATATGCATATACTTATTACATATGGATAGAAAACACCCTACATTTTCTAAAACTGTTTGAATGGTGTCTGTGAGTATAACAGAACTCAAATGGCAGGTCAAAACCTGAGAGATTCCTTTACAGGAAGTGGCCTGTCTGACCATTTGTTGAACTTCTTTTCCATCTCTATCATTTACTAAGGATCTCTGCTCTAACGTGACACTTCCCACGTCGTCCATAGGCGCTCAGAGCCCGGGAAAAAACAGAATGTCGTCATTCCAGCCCCAGGCTGAAACACATTATCGCCTTTCTCAAGTGGCCGATCAAGAGACACTGGCTTATGCGCGTGACCCCGACCGCCCCCGCCTTTGGGATTTTTTCCTCTGTTTGCCGAAAAGGAGATTCCCTGTCGGAATATTATTGCTTTTCTACGAGAAAAATGTCGTAAAAATTGATTTTAAACAGCGGTTGACATGCTTCGAAGTACGGTAATGGAATACTTAGAATTTTATTGTCACGAATTGCGCCATGCGCGTGACACTTCTTTACTATTTCGGATAGTGTCTGGAACGCACGAACAAAACGCCGCTATTCGGATATAACGATGGATTATTTTGGACCAAACCAACATTTGTTATTGAAGTAGCAGTCCTGGGTGTGTATTCTGACGAAGACAACAAAAGGTAATGAAACTTTTATAATAGTAAATATGATTATGGTGAGTGCTAAACTTGCCGGGTGTCTAAATAGCGAGCCCGTGATGCCTGGGCTATGTACTTAGAATATTGCAAAATGTGCTTTCACCAAAAAGCTATTTTAAAATCGGACATATCGAGTGCATAGAGGAGGTCTGTATCTATAATTCTTAAAATAATTGTTATGCTTTTTGTGAACGTTTATCGTGAGTAATTTAGTAAAATGTTAGCGAATTCCCCGGAAGTTTGCTAGTTCTGAACGTCACATGCTAATGTAAAAAGCTGGTTTTTGATATAAATATGAACTTGATTGAACAAAACATGCATGTATTGTATAACATAATGTCCTAGGGTTGTCATCTGATGAAGATCATCAAAGGTGAGTGCTGCATTTAGCTGTCTTCTGGGTTTTGGTGACATTATATGCTGGCTTGAAAAATGGGTGTCTGATTATTTCTGGCTTGGTACTCTGCTGACATAATCTAATGTTTTGCTTTCGTTGTAAAGCCCTAGGGACCTGTTTCTAATGTATTAAGTGTGTATGTTTATGCTGTGTTACCATTTTAGTTAGCTCGTAAATCAATTATTAAACCAATTTGTGTAGTACTGAATCATAAGTAAGGCTCGGGGTTTTTGCAGATGCAAGGAGGATACGACTGTTCAAAATGATGATATGATACGAGGTTATGATTAATATGTTGACTGTTTATGGACATAATAGGTAAAGACTTTCAGAGTTTAATTCGGGAGATTGTAAAAAAAAATAAAAAATATGCTCTCAAATCCTAATGAGTTAATTGCGACATGATTAATTTAAATCGGGTAACAATTAAACATATATTTTAGTTGATTAGATAAATAACAGTCATCAGTCTAATGAAAGTAAAGTCACAACCGAAGATAAAACACACAGGGTGAAAGAGAGTTGGAGAGAGATGATCGAGAATGAGAGAGACAGAGACAGAGATATCGAGAAAGAGATATGATGAAGCTATTACCACCAAGGTGCCCTCTATTGAAAAGTAGCATCAGCAGCAAATTACAGTCCACATTAAATTACATCTGCACTAGGTCTCTACTGAAGATTTGTTTATTTAGAGTATCGATTGAGAGGTGCAATCAGTAGCTCTTCCTTATACCTACTTTCTCTCTTTCTCCCCTCTCTCTCTCCTCTCTCCACTCTCTTTCTCTCTCTCTCCTCTCTCCACTCTCTCTCTCTCTATCGCCCCCTCTCCTCTCTCTCTCTCTCTCTCGCTCTCTCTCTCTCTTTCTCTCTTCCTCTCTATCACCCCCCTCTTCTCTCTCTCTTCCTCTCTATCACCCCCCCTCTTCTCTCTCTCTCTCTCTCTCCCTTCAAATGTAATTGTATTTGTCACATGCGCCTATAGTGGAGGAATGAGATGGTGATACTGGTGATTGGCTGGCGTGGGAGCACAGTGTGATGACTCGATCATCATTTATGACATTGTTTGGATGGCAGACCATCGATAGTCAAAACACACCTTATCTGTAGCAATGGGGGATCCATAATAAATACAAATGTTGGGGAAGAGACGTTCTCACAGATGCCCTAGGGTCACTGAAGCCAGGAGAGGTATGAAGACTGATTTAAACTTGAATTGACGAAATTAATGTTACTGTGTGAATTAAATGATCATGTTTTGATTGTTTCAAGAGCTACGAATGTTGATATGTTTTATCGTACTGTAAGTGCTATGGATTTATTGTTTACAGAGAAACTGTGTTATTCTGTTCGTTAGATGGCGGATAGTTCAAAGAGGAGCGACACAGGGGTGTGACGATAGGAGATAGTGGGAGTTGCCTCTCTGGGAAGAATAAAAGCTGGGTTTAAACTTTGATCATGGAGTCATTGGTAAACCAATCTACTGATATACAGGTGTATGTCATAGTGGTGAATTTTCTTTGCTGTCAAGACTATTTTTGTATTATTTTTATTGTGAAGATTTCTGGTGTGTACCATTTGCTAATTGTGTAACTGTAATAAAATCGGACAACTTTTAAATGGATACGAACCGCAATCTTCACATTTCTCAGTAATATTCCTTGAATTTTTATTTGGTGAAATGTCTAATGGTAAATGTTATTCACTATATGCTTCGTCTCTAACTGTGCATCTCTAAACTAAGGTTAGAGTTTTAACCCAAAACACTTACGGGCCCTTTATAAAACTTGCCTGGTCTTTTGTCAGTATCTCAGACAGTTTTTTAGGTCCATTGCTTGAGTATTTACATTTCTGCATTTTTCTATAAAAAAATGACCGAAAATGCATTTAAAAACTGTGCATTTATTGTTACATAAACAACAATTGGTGTTTCGGCTTTGAATTGTGAAATAAATCTGTTGTTCCATCTTCCATATTGTCTGTAATCCGGTAGACCACTCTACTTTCTGGTACTTAAAATGGATAATTACAGGAGGCGGGAAGAAGGAAGAAGAAGCAAGGAAGAAGCGTCTTACTATTGGTTTTCAAGAAAGGAAATCAGGACAAAAGGAAGTAAACAAAGAGATGGTAGCTAGCTAGGCTAGCGGTTAGTAATCTCTGAAGTAAAGTAAGGCTCGGTGAAAAATGTTAGTAGTCAAGTAGCTGAGTGTTGTTGGACAAAATGAAGTGCATTGTACAATAATGTTCTGGTCAGGTATAAATACACATTTCCACTCTGTTCCTGACCGCGATGGAGCTTTGTGTCAGCAATGGCTGCAGGCCATCCGACATCCTGCTTATAGTGTTGATATAACACATTGGGGACCGTTTGAAACCAGGTTCCGTTCCCACCATTTTTACACCATGGACAAGAAAGCTTCAACTATTCAAGGGATGTTGTCAGCTAGCTAAGTTGCTAACACCTTGTCGTGACATTGTATCATTAATGTGATGACTGCTATTCATAGAATAATTAACTGTGTTTATAATTACGTGATTAAAATAATCAGGTAACCAGTAACCTGGGGCACCACGGGAAAAGTTTGTTTAATAAGTTACCATTTCCCAAATTAACTCAAAGTATATCGATTTCATAGCATTTGCTAATTAATTCATTTCCTCTTCAGTCTCATTCTGAACTTTGCATAATTCGTAAATCAGCACAAACCCGGGTCTCACTAAATCATTCCGTATCACATCAATTGAGTTGATTATTTATTTACTAACAAAGTAAATGATAATATAAAATACACAAACACACAGGCTATTGATTAGAACTTAGTACAATGAAACAGGTCCCTAGTGGACCAACACAATATGACATGTGTTACACAAAACTGGGATTTAAAAAAAGAGAGAGGGAGAGTCCACGAGACAAAAGCACACTTGGATACATTTGTAAACTATGCTTAGTTTTAACCCTAACACCTTGCCGCTCATATGGGTCAGATTTATAATGAACGTATTTACTTGTTGAAAGTGTCCGTTGGGTATCTCTTCTTCTTCGTGGACCGAGTTCTGCTTAGGACGTTTAGCCGACGACCTTCTTTCGATGGCGGCGTCTCCTTCGTTACCGTTGATCTGGATATTTTCTACACAACGCACAGTATGCAAACATTGTGTATATTATGAAAACACTTCAAGTTACAATGTTTTCGTTATAACGCCGTCATTTAACTTTTAAT
Organism: Salmo salar; assembly: GCF_965601325.2. NCBI lineage: Eukaryota > Metazoa > Chordata > Actinopteri > Salmoniformes > Salmonidae > Salmo > Salmo salar. The sequence goes on from NC_138319.1 coordinate 40,460,606, forward strand.
AACATAACAAAACCAACATTAACTTTCATATTCCATCTATCATTGTTAGCACCATTTTGGCTGATGAAATATATATCCCAAAGTCCATTTAACCTCTCTGGGCTAGGCGGGACGAATTCGTCCCACCTACGTAACAGCCACTTGAAGCCTGTGGCGAGATTTTCAAAACCTTAAAAATCCTATTACTTCAATTTCTCAAACATATGACTATTTTACAGCTATTTAAAGACAAGACTCTCGTTAATCTAACCACACTGTCCGATTTCAAAAAGGCTTTACAACGAAAGCAAAACATTAGATTATGTCAGCAGAGTACCAAGCCAGAAATAATCAGACACCCATTTTTCAAGCTAGCATATAATGTCACAAAAACCCAGAAGACAGCTAAATGCAGCACTAACCTTTGATGATCTTCATCAGATGACAACCCTAGGACATTATGTTATACAATACATGCATGTTTTGTTCAATCAAGTTCATATTTATATCAAAAACCAGCTTTTTACATTAGCATGTGACGTTCAGAACTAGCATACCCCCCGCAAACTTCCGGGGAATTCGCTAACATTTTACTAAATTACTCACGATAAATGTTCACAAAAAGCATAACAATTATTTTAAGAATTATAGATACAGACCTCCTCTATGCACTCGATATGTCCGATTTTAAAATAGCTTTTTGGTGAAAGCACATTTTGCAATATTCTAAGTACATAGCCCAGGCATCACGGGCTAGCTATTTAGACACCCGGCAAGTTTAGCACTCACCATAATCATATTTACTATTATAAAAGTTTGATTACCTTTTGTTGTCTTCGTCAGAATGCACTCCCAGGACTGCTACTTCAATAACAAATGTTGGTTTGGTCCAAAATAATCCATCGTTATATCCGAATAGCGGCGTTTTGTTCGTGCGTTCCAGACACTATCCAAAATGGGAAAGAAGGGTCGCGCGCATGGCGCAATTCGTGACAAAAAAATTCTAAATATTCCATTACCGTACTTCGAAGCATGTCAACCGCTGTTTAAAATCAATTTTTGTGCCATTTTTCTCGTAGAAAAGCGATAATATTCCGACCGGGAATCTCCTTTTCGGCAAACAGAGGAAAAAATCACAAAGACGGGGGCGGCCAGGTCACGCGCCTAAGCCCAGAGTCCCTTGATCGGCCACTTGAGAAAGGCGATAATGTGTTTCAGCCTGGGGCTGGGATGACGACATTCAGGTTTTTCCCGGGCTCTGAGCGCCTATGGACGACGTAGGAAGTGTCACGTTAGAGCAGAGATCCTTAGTAAAAGATAGAGATGGAAAAGAAGTTCAAGAAATGGTCAGACAGGCCACTTCCTGTAAAGGAATCTCTCAGGTTTTGACCTGCCATTTGAGTTCTGTTATACTCACAGACACCATTCAAACAGTTTTAGAAACTTTAGGGTGTTTTCTATCCATATGTAATAAGTATATGCATATTCTAGTTACTGGGTAGGAGTGGTAACCAGATTAAATCGGGTATGTTTTTTATCCAGCCGTGTCAATACTGCCCCCTAGCCCTAACAGGTTAATTTATGTTCTGTAGTTTTGGTCTGTAAACTCTTCCTAAGGCACACAAACATTCCAGTCTCTCACCTTAGAGAGAGCTATATACAGGAAGTACCAAATAAAAGAAAGGAGTTTGGCTGTTGCCTTCTAATTTACGATGGGCGTGAGGTCATAACCCCCCCCCCCCCCCCCCAATCAATCCATCTATATGTCTCCCCCTCTGTGGGAGGGAGAGATATCTCTGTAGAACTGTGATACACGGTAACCTGACCCTCACAGGCCAGTCATGACAACCTGTAGCTCGTCCCCACAAAATCATTTATAACGTTATTTGTTTGCCATTCCTTTAACTTGTTTTTCTTTGTTAGCTTAGCTACTACTATGGAGTTTTCCTGTCCTACACTCTGTTTTGTTAATTTTGCCTTGTCATGCAATTCCATTTTTCATTACAACTTTACTGATAAGAAATAGTGTATTATTTTCTACTAGGCATCACAGTTTTCTGTAGCGCTATTGATTGCATTAAATGACTTGCCTTAGTTAAGGTCCATGAGTAGGAGACAGCCCTAGCCAGGACCTAGCCAGCCCTAGCCAGCCCTAGCCAGCTCTAGCCAACCCTAGCCAGCCGTAGCCAGCCCTAGTTGGTGCATGAGTTGTAAGGACAACCGTCCTTTACGTTATCTCAATTAAATCATTTAGAATATCAGCTCATGCCCTGAATTGACATGTGATGACTGACTCTGTTTTATACCAGCCAACATCACCAATCACTATTTCTGTTAATACCTGCCTGGGAGGGAATGTAAGAAGGAGAGGGGTGGTGGAACATACATGAGGATAGGACAATGAACAAAGGGAAGACTAATTTCTATATTTTGTTTTGATATTCTGTTACACATCTTTCAGTAGCTCCAGAAGCAGCGTGGAGTATTCCAAACAGGACCAGGACTGGGTAGAGAAGATGTCTGAACAGAAGACATTCAACTTTAGAACCTGATTGGTCCAGCAGACTGTCAATCAACTTCAGAACCCAATTGGTGCAGCAGGTTTTCTAGAACCCAATTGGTCCAGTAGGCTATTAAAGCGGCGGAAAGATAAACTAGTCATATATAAAGACCCAGAGATCAAAGTTAACCCACCAGACCTACTTCCCAACATCGCCCAGTGGACACCAGACCTACCTCCCAACATCGCCCAGTGGACACCAGACCTACCTCCCAACATCGCCCAGTGGACACCAGACCTACCTCCCAACATCGCCCAGTGGACACCAAACCTACCTCCCAACATCCCTGAGTGGACACCAGACCTACCTCCCAACATCCCCCCCAGTGGACACCAGACCTACCTCCCAACATCCCCCCCAGTGGACACCAGACCTACCTCCCAACATCCCCCCCAGTGGACACCAGACCTACCTCCCAACATCTCCCAGTGGACACCAGACCTACCTCACAACATAATGATAACTGGGCTATATACACAGGGTACCAGTACTGAGTAATGATAACTAGGCTATATACACAGGGTACCAGTACTGAGTAATGATAACCAGGTTATATACACAGGGTACCAGGCTATATACACATGGTACCAGTACTGAGTAATGATATCATTACTCAGCACCCTTACCTGCCGATCTATAAATTATGTCTCTGTAATCTAGCATGGGTAGGATGGTCATCTGAATCAGGCTTAGTTTGGCAGCTGGGGTGAAAGAGGAGCGATTAGGATAAAGGAAACCAAGTCTAGATTTAACTTTAGCCTGCAGCTTTGATATGTGCTGAGAGAAGAACATTGTACCCTCTAGCCATACTCCCAAGTACTTGTTTGAGGTGACTACCTCCAGCTCTAAACCCTCAGAGGTAGTAATCACATCAGTGGGGAGAGGGGCATTCTTCTTACCAAACCACATGACCTTTGTTTTGGAGGTGTTCAGAACAAGGTTAAATAAAGGTAAAATAAAAAATGTATCTGGTACTCCCTGTATATAGCTGCACATTGATCTGGTACTCCCTGTATATAGCTGCACATTGATCTGGTACTTCCTGTATATAGCTCCACATTGATCTGGTACTTCCTGTATATAGCTCCACATTGATCTGGTACTCCCTGTATATAGCTCCACATTGATCTGGTACTTCCTGTATATAGCTCCACATTGATCTGGTACTTCCTGTATATAGCTCCACATTGATCTGGTACTTCCTGTATATAGCTCCACATTGATTTGGTACTTCCTGTATATAGCTCCACATTGATCTGGTACTCCCTGTATATAGTACTGAGTAATGATAACCAGGTTATATACACAGGGTACCAGTACTGAGTAATGATAACTAGGCTATATACACAGGGTACCAGTACTGAGTCCATGATAACTAGGCTATATACACAGGGTACCAGTACTGAGTAATGATAACTAGGCTGTATACACAGGGTACCAGTACTGAGTAATGATAACCAGGCTATATACACAGGGTACCAGGCTATATACACAGGGTACCAGTACTGAGTCGATGTGCACCCAGGGGTACCAGTACTGAGTCGATGTGCACCCAGGCTACCAGTACTGAGTCGATGTGCACCCAGGCTACCAGTACTGAGTCGATGTGCACCCAGGGTACCAGTACTGAGTCGATGTGCACCCAGGCTACCAGTACTGAGTCGATGTGCACCCAGGGTACCAGTACTGAGTCGATGTGCACCCAGGGTACCAGTACTGAGTCGATGTGCACCCAGGGTACCAGTACTGAGTCGATGTGCACCCAGGGTACCAGTACTGAGTCGATGTGCACCCAGGGTATCAGTACTGAGTAATGATAACTAGGCTATATATACAGGCTACCAGTACTGAGTAATGATAACTAGGCTATATATACAGGCTACCAGTACTGAGTCGATGTGCACCCAGGGTACGAGGTAACTGAGGTTGATACACTGAGTATTCATAATATTAAGAACACCTGCTCTTTCAGACTGACCAGGTGACTTCAGATAAAAGCTATGATTCTTTATTGATGCCATTTATAAAATACACTTAAATCAAGAGACAGGTTAAAGAAGGATTTTTAAGCCTTGACACAATTGAGACATTCATATGATATTAACTCGATGTGGCTCATGCAATGGGATTTTTTTATTTTTTTTTGTAATGTCAGTTGAGTTGATTCAACAAATCACAGCACAGATTGATGGGTACACTTCCTGATTTTACTTCCTGCTTTGTTCCTGTGGGTACACTCACACACCCATTATGACATTATTGTCTTTGAATGGCGACACTCGTTCTATTCAATGACAGGAGATTTGATTAATTTGCCCCGGGGCACCTGGGTAGGCTTGTTTTGCGTTGCGTTAAGTTTTGGAATCGGGCTCCCTCCCAGACGTGAGACAGCACCTGGAGTAGTGAGTAGGATTCTGTGGGGGATTTCAAATGAATACTGCTCACGTCCTCTCTCCTCGTCTCCTAATCAAAACACATTGCATGAGAAAGCCAGAGGAGACATCGATTGCAAGATATTAGCTCTGTGTTCCTCAGCCTCCTAATAATCGCATAACGGCGAACGTGATGACGCAAGGCTCACAACCTTGGCCATACCCACTGGATACGAGTATGGATCAATAGCATTCCCACGCTTGCTTACGAGCTCTTCAATGATGCTGAGTTTAAAACTAATACAGAATAAAATAATAACAGTAAAATAAATACACAAGAATGTAGCTATATACAGGAAGTACCAGATCAATGTGGAGCTATATACAGGAAGTACCAGATCAATGTGCAGCTATATACAAGAAGTACCAGATCAATGTGCAGCTATATACAGGAAGTACCAGATCAATGTGCAGCTATATACAGGAAGTACCAGATCAATGTGCAGCTATATACAGGAAGTACCAGATCAATGTGGAGCTATATACATGAAGTACCAGATCTATGTGCAGCTATATACAGGAAGTACCAGATCAATGTGGAGCTATATACAGGAAGTACCAGATCAATGTGGAGCTATATACAGGAAGTACCAGATCTATGTGGAGCAATATACAGGAAGTACCAGATCAATGTGGAGCTATATACAGGAAGTACCAGATCTATGTGCAGCTATATACAGGAAGTACCAGATCAATGTGGAGCTATATACAGGAAGTACCAGATCAATGTACTGCTATATACAGGAAGTACCAGATCAATGTGCAGCTATATACAGGAAGTACCAGATCAATGTGCAGCTATATACAGGAAGTACCAGATCAATGTGCAGCTATATACAGGAAGTACGAGTACCAGATCAATGTGGAGCTATATACAGGAAGTACCAGATCAATGTGCAGCTATATACAGGAAGTACCAGATCAATGTGTAGCTATATACAGGAAGTACCAGATCAATGTGCAGCTATATACAGGAAGTACCAGATCAATGTGCAGCTATATACAGGAAGTACCAGTACCAGATCAATGTGGAGCTATATACAGGAAGTACCAGATCAATGTGCAGCTATATACAGGAAGTACCAGATCAATATGCAGCTATATACAGGAAGTACCAGATCAATGTGGAGCTATATACAGGGAGTACCAGCTCAATGTGGAGCTATATACAGGAAGTACCAGATCAATGTGGAGCTATATACAGGAAGTACCAGATCAATGTGGAGCTATATACAGGAAGTACCAGATCAATGTGGAGCTATAGACAGGAAGTACCAGTACCAGATCAATGTGGAGCTATATACAGGAAGTACCAGATCAATGTGCAGCTATATACAGGGAGTACCAGATACATTTTTTATTTTACCTTTATTTAACCTTGTTCTGAACACCTCCAAAACAAAGGTCATGTGGTTTGGTAAGAAGAATGCCCCTCTCCCCACTGATGTGATTACTACCTCTGAGGGTTTAGAGCTGGAGGTAGTCTCCTCATACAAGTACTAGGGAGTATGGCTAGACGGTACAATGTTCTTCTCTCAGCACATATCAAAGCTGCAGGCTAAAGTTAAATCTAGACTTGGTTTCCTTTATCCTAATCGCTCCTCTTTCACCCCAGCTGCCAAACTAACCCTAATTCAGATGACCATCCTACCCATGCTAGATTACAGAGACATAATTTATAGATCGGCAGGTAAGGGTGCTCTCGAGTGGCTAGATGTTCTTCACCATTCGGCCATCAGATTTTCCACTGCACTCTGTACTCCTCTGTAAACTGGTCATCTCTCTTTACCTGTTGCAAGACCCACTGGTTGATGCTTATTTATAAAACCCTCTTAGGCCTCACTCCCCCCTATCTGAGATACCTACTGCAATCCTCATCCTACACATACAACACCCATTCTGCCAGACACATTCTATTAAAGGTCCCCAAAGCACACACATCTCTGGGTCGCTCCTATTTTCAGTTCGCTGCAGCTAGCGACTGGAACGTGCTGCAAAAAACAATCAAACTGGACAGTTTTATCTCCATCTCTTCATTCTAAGACGCAATCATGGGCACTCTTACTGACACTTGTGGCTGCTTCACGTTGTCTCTACCTTTTTGGCCTTCTGTGCCTAACAATGTTGAGCTGCTGCCATGTTGTGTTGCGACCATGTTGTGTATACCTACCATGCTGTGTTGTCATGTGTTGCTGCCATGCTGTGTTGTTTGTTGTCTTAGGTCTCTCTTTATGTAGTGTTGTGGTGTCTCTCTTGTTGTGATGTGTATTTTGTCCTACATTGTTTTAAATCTTTTATCCCAGCCCTTGCCCCCGCAGGAGGCCTTTTGCCTCTAGGTAGGCAATTATTCTAAATAATAATTTATTCCGTAAAGTTAAATAAAGGTTACATTTATTTTAATATCATGTGAGCAAAAGCTCTAGATTTCCTTCACACTTGAAGCAGCACACCAGTTGTTATTTATGAAATAATACACTCGTTCGACTTTCTGAATCCGGCATTCGATCCTGCCGCTGCATGGAGAAACAACTGGGTACTACATACAAAGTGTCATCATCTAGACAGTTTCAGTAAGACACAGAATATTAGCTTTCCTCTAGCTGTTAACTAGCTATCCTCTACCAGTTCTCTAGCTATCCTCTAGCAGTTATGAACTATCCTCTAGCTATCCTCCAGCTATCCTCTACCAATTGTAATCAAACCTCTATCTATCCTCTAGCTGTCCTCTAGCTATTAACTAGCTATCCTCTACCAGTTCTCTAGCTATTCTCTATCTATCTTCTAGCTATTCTCTAGCTATTCTCTAGCTATCCTCTAGCTATCCTCTAGCTATTCTCTAGCTATCCTCTAGCTATCCTCTAGCTATCCTCTAGCTATTCTCTAGCTATCCTCTAGCTATCCTCTAGCTATCCTCTAGCTATCCTCTAGCTATCCTCTAGCTATCCTCTAGCTATCCTCTAGCTATCCTCTAGCTATTCTCTAGCTATCCTCTAGCTATCCTCTAGCTATCCTCTAGCTATCCTCTATCTACCCTCTAGCTACCCTCTAGCTATCCTCTAGCTATCCTCTAGCTATTCTCTATCTACCCTCTAGCTATCCTCTAGCTATCCTCTAGCTATCCTCTAGCTATTCTCTAGCTATCCTCTAGCTACCCTCTAGCTACCCTCTAGCTACCCTCTAGCTATCCTCTAGCTATCCTCTAGCTATCCTCTAGCTATCCTCTTGCTATCCTCTAGCTATCCTCTAGCTATCCTCTAGCTTTTAGGTGACAGTTGCGGTGTCCCTGTGGCAATGACTTGTCACAGATGTCATGAATCGCAGACCCAGTAGCCATCATCAGTACCCCAGTGTTTGTGTGTCAGTGTGTGTGTGTTAGATGAGCCAGCTGTCACCCCACCATGGGACCTGCCTGTCATTCTCTCTATCCTTCAAACAGAGCAGAGAGAACATATCAACACCCACAGCATGGCCAATCAGAACATGGCCAAACCAAGTCACTTAGGACAAATCACGTGTCTGTCCGTCTCTCTCCAGTGTATTTATAAGTATGTCTGTTTGGAAGCAGGAATGTTGTCCTCATAAGTAATGTCTCCAGGAAGAAATTGGGATCCCAATAAAATACTAAATACCAAATAATTAACCGTCCAGCTGATGTGTTTTTAAATGAGCGTGTGTGTGTGTGTGTGTGTGTGTGTGTGTGTGTGTGTGTGTGTGTGTGTGTGTTCCCAGTGCAAGTCCAGAAGCAGACGGATGGAGCTATTAAATAGTAATAAAGTGTGCAGATGTACTGTCTGTCTGTCTGTCTGTCTGTCTGTCTGTCTGTCTGTCTGTCTGTCTGTCTGTCTGTCTGTCTGTCTGTCTGTCTGTCTGTACTACTGTGTCTGTCTGTCTGTCTGTCTGTCTGTCTGTCTGTCTGTCTGTCTGTCTGTCTGTACTACTGTGTCTGTCTGTCTGTCTGTCTGTCTGTCTGTCTGTCTGTCTGTCTGTCTGTCTGTCTGTCTGTCTGTCTGTCTGTCTGTCTGTCCTATTGTGTCTGTCTGTCTGTCTGTCTGTCTGTCTGTCTGTCTGTCTGTCTGTCTGTCTGTCTGTCTGTCTGTCTGTCTGTCTGTCTGTCTGTCTGTACTACTCTGTCTCTGTCTGTCTGTACTACTCTGTCTCTGTCTGTCTGTCTGTACTAGTGTGTCTGTCTGTCTGTCTGTACTAGTGTGTCTGTCTGTCTCTGTCTGTCTGTACTAGTGTGTCTGTCTGTCTCTGTCTGTCTGTCTGTCTATACTACTGTGTCTGTCTGTCTGTACTTCTCTGTCTGTCTGTCTGTACTAGTGTGTCTGTCTCTGTCTGTCCGTCTGTCTGTACTAGTGTGTCTGTCTGTCTGTCTGTCTGTCTGTCTGTCTGTCTGTCTGTCTGTCTGTCTGTCTGTCTGTCTGTCTGTCTGTCTGTCTCTGTTCTACTGTGTCTTCCTGTCTGTCTGCCTGTCTGTAGTAGTGTCGTCTGTCTGTCTGTCTGTCTGTCTGTCTGTCTGTCTGTCTGTCTGTCTGTCTGTCTGTCTGTCTGTCTGTCTGTCTGTCTGTCTGTCTGTCTGTCTGTCTGTCTGTCTGTCTGTCTGTCTGTCCTATTGTGTCTGTCTGTCTGTCTGTCTGTCTGTCTGTCTGTCTGTCTGTCTGTCTGTCTGTCTGTCTGTCTGTCTGTCTGTCTGTACTACTCTGTCTCTGTCTGTCTGTACTACTCTGTCTCTGTCTGTCTGTCTGTACTAGTGTGTCTGTCTGTCTGTCTGTCTGTACTAGTGTGTCTGTCTGTCTCTGTCTGTCTGTACTAGTGTGTCTGTCTGTCTGTCTCTGTCTGTCTGTCTGTCTATACTACTGTGTCTGTCTGTCTGTACTACTCTGTCTGTCTGTACTACTGTGTCTTCCTGTCTGTCTGTACTAGTGTCTCTTTTTTTCTGTCTGTCTGTACTACTGTGTCTGTCTGTAAGTCCCACTATGTCTCTCCGTCTGTCTCCCCGTCCATCTGTCTCACTGTGTCTCCGTCCGTCCGTCCGTCTGTATTCTTCAGTGTGTTTTAAAGTTTGCCCCACTTGGAAGCAGGAATGTCCTCCTCATAATTCACCTGTCTTAAGCAGGAAGTAGGAATGTCCTCCTCATAATTCACCTGTCTTAAGCAGGAAGTAGGAATGTCCTGCTCATAATTCATCTGCCTTAATAATTAACACAACAGCTGATGTGTTGTTTCCAAGTGAACTATGTGTGTGTGTGTGTGTGTGTGTGTGTGTGTGTGTGTGTGTGTGTGTCTGTGTCTGTGTGTGTGTGTTCCTGTGTTCCCATTGAAGCTCCAGAGACAGACGGATGGAGATGGTATTAATCAGTAAGAAACTCTCAGTGGAACATTCATCCCAAAGTTATTAATGAGGACCCATATTTATATTTCTGTACTTTACATTTCTGATGAATACACAGTACGGCTTATTATCCAGTATTCCTCTTTGTATTTTAACGCTTATTAAAAACTAAAACCCTTTACAGTTAATTGATCTCTTCATTAGTTACACCGGGTAGTCGGAAAACTGTGCGAGCCGACCAAGTAATTTGGTGTCACTCTAAAGCGGGAAAGGTGGAATAAACTAGTCAGGAGTAGGTTTTCTTGATTGAACCCAGTTATCTATTGAGAGATTTCTGTCAATACAAACACTCCAACACAGTCAATGAGAATCTCCCAAGGAAAAACACACAGCTTCTTCTTTAGATGACACAGGAACACAAGACGATTATCTTTAAACTATAACAACAATCACAGGTTTGTCACCATCTTAATGAATCTTCGTGGATCGCTCCCCTCTCTTGGTGGCCATTCACCAGAGATGGTTTATTTTTCCTCTTTTCCTCGCCTTCCAAAAGATACCTCCTTGTCACGTCGTTCGTAGGATGAAGGAGCGGACCAAAGCGCAGCGTGTTTATCGTTCCACATTTTCTTTATTAAACTGTGAAACTGTGCAATACATACAAATAAACTGAAATAAACAAAACAACAAACCGTGACGAACAGTTACAAAATACACTTACTCAAAAAACAATCTCCCACAAACCCAGGTGGGAAAAAACACCTACTTAAGTATGATCTCCAATTAGAGACAATGATGACCAGCTGCCTCTAATTGGAGATCATCCCAAACAAAACCCAACATAGAAATACAAAACTAGAACATAACAACATAGAAAATCTAAACTAGAAAAAAAAAACGTCACACCCTGACCTACTCTACCATAGAAATAACAGCTTTCTATGGTCAGGACGTGACACTCCTCTCCTTTGGTGGAGCAACCACTCTTATTCTTTATTTTTCCTCCCTCCCTGCCAGTTCCCTCCTCTCTCTTGTAGGGGAAAGAGAATATGTCATTAGTACCGTCAGCTGTGCTTAATTGACTCTGGTTACCTTGTCTCACATGCCTGGTTGGGCTACTGTCCATGAGCCCATCCTGCCCTCTGGTGGTCCTTCCACAACTGCTAGAGGATAGTTAGAGGATAGCTAGAGGATAGTTAGAGGATAGCTAGAGGATAGTTAGAGGATAGCTAGAGGATAGATAGATAATAGCTAGAGGATAGCTAGAGGATAGCTAGAGGATAGATAGATAATAGCTAGAGGATAGCTAGAGGATAGATAGATAATAGCTAGAGGATAGCTAGAGGATAGCTAGAGGACATCTAGAGGACAGCTAGATGATAGCTAGAGGATAGCTAGAGGATAGCTAGAGGATAGCTAGAGGATACCTAGAGAATAGCTAGAGGATAGCTAGAGGATAGCTAGACAACTGCTAGAGGATAGCTAGAGGATAGCTAGAGGATAGCTAGAGGATAGCTAGAGGGTAGCTAGAGGGTAGCTAGAGGGTAGCTAGAGGATAGCTAGAGGATAGGTAGAGGGTAGCTAGAGGGTAGATAGAGGATAGCTAGAGGATAGCTAGAGGATAGCTAGAGGGTAGCTAGAGGATAGCTAGAGGGTAGCTAGAGGGTAGCTAGAGGGTAGCTAGAGGATAGCTAGAGGATAGCTAGAGGATAGCTAGAGGATAGCTAGAGGGTAGCTAGAGGATAGCTAGAGGATAGCTAGAGGGTAGCTAGAGGATAGCTAGAGGATTAGACTAATGCCGTGTTCAAAACAACTGGGAACTGGAAAATCTCAGACTTCTGACTTCAGTGCGTTGAAGACAACTGGGAACTCTGGAGAAAAAAAAATTGTCTTGGAATATTTTTTTTTTAACATCATCCAACTCGGAATTATAAGCCGGATACTCTGACATCTTTCTAGAGTTCAGACGTTCCAACCTGAACATTACTAATGTCATGATTTGACATTTTTTCCCCCCTCTCGAGTTCCTAGTTGTATTGAAAGCATTTACACCTGTCTCTACACCTGTATCTACACCTGTATCTACACCTGTTGTGACATATATTGCGTTACTTTACGGCTGGTTATGACACATTCATAAGAGTGTCATAACCCATATTTTTTCAAACTAGTTTTTTTTCTCTGCCAAGAAGTTTCCTTTTGTTTGAAAGATTGTTTCTTAAATCTTTCATTGTTGTTGTAATGAATTCTTTACAGTTTGGTTTTGTTTTCATCACATTTTAAATATCTTGAGAAAGAAAATACACTTTATGACACTGTCAAGAAGCATTATGACGTCATAATGCCAGATAGTCCTATCACGTACAGGCCCTTATGTCATCAGAAACAAAGAGGGAGTCTGGTCCTGCTCCTGAAATCTGTTCCTGCATTCATCCCAGTCATCAGAAACAGAGCATTGGGTTGCATGTCTGACATCAATGCAATTCTAAAGATAATTTAACATGGTAAATAAACAATAAATAGGACATAAGGATACTGTTGACACGTCGGTTACGGTGTAAAGGAATGTTTTGCCTTGTGTCTTAGGTTTTGTGGCGTTTGACACCCTTATGTAGGTGTCATAACCAGCCATAAAATAACACAATATATGTCTCAACAGGTCGAAATATACTGTACGTGTTCTCCCACCTCATCGAACATTATAGCAGACGACACAGAGCTGTTATCTTGGCAAAAGGGATGGTGCACAAAGCACTGAATGCAGGGGTTTCAATAATTGTGACGTGTGTTTTTGAGTAAAATAATGATTTCTTCATGGCGATTTTGTTTCTTTGAAACAATTTGAAATAAATTAAATGTTGTCTACGATCAAGATGAGAAACAACAAAGCCATTTTTTTTTCACAGCCTTTTTTTGTTGTTAATTTTATTACCCAGGGTGCCAATAATTCAGCAGGGCACTGATTCTATACCCACTCACATGCAATCATAATTTAACCCTGCTGCTACTCTGTTTAAATTAAATCAAATCAAAGTTTATTATTCACATGCGCTGAATACAACAGGTGGACCTTGAAGTGAAATGCTTACTTACAGGCTCTCACCAATAGTGCAAAAAAGGTATTAGGTGAACAACAGGTAAGTAAAGAAATAAAAACAACAGTAAAAAGACAGGCTATATACAGTAGACAGGCTATATACAGTAGAGAGGCTATATACAGTAGAGAGGCTATATACAGTAGTGAGGCTATAAAAGTAGCGAGGTTATATACAGTAGACAGGCTATATACAGTAGCGAGGCTATAAAAGTAGCGAGGTTATATACAGTAGACAGACTATATACAGTAGAGAGGCTATATACAGACACCGGTTAGTCAGGCTGATTGAGGTAGTATGTAAATGTAGATATGGTTAAAGTGACTATGCATATATGATGAACAGAGAGTAGCAGCAGCGTAAAAGAGGGGTTGGCGGGTGGTGGGACACAATGCAGATAGCCCGGTTAGCCAATGTGCGGGAGCACTGTTTGGTCGGCCCAATTGAGGTAGTATGTACATGTAGATATGGTTAAAGTGACTATGCATATATGATAAACAGAGAGTAGCAGCAGCATAAAAGAGGGGTTGGGAGGGGGGGGGGGGCAGACAATGCAAATAGTCTGGGTAGCCATTTGATTACCTGTTCAGGAGTCTTATGGCTTGGGGGTAAAAACTGTTGAGAAGCCTTTTTGTCCTAGACTTGGCACTCCGGTACCGCTTGCCATGCGGTAGTAAAGAGAACCGTCTATGACTGGGGTGGCTTGGGTCTTTGACAATTTTTAGGGTCTTCCTTTGACACCGCCTGGTGTAGAGGTCCTGGATGGCAGGCAGCTTAGCCCCAGTGATGTACTGGGCTGTACGCACTACCCTCTGTAGTGCCTTGAGGTCAGAGGTTGAGCAGTTGCCGTAACAGGCAGTGATGCAACCAGTCAGGATGCTCTCGATGGTGCAGCTGTAGAACCTTTTGAGGATCTCAGGACCCATGCCAAATCTTTTTAGTTTCCTGAGGGGGAATAGGTTTATCATATATCCTGATGCCTAGTCCCCTTACCCC
>NC_138319.1:40477500-40505000 GCF_965601325.2 Salmo salar
GTACAACCAACAGTACGCAAGTATAGACACCATGGGACCACGCAGCCGTCATACCGCTCAGGAAGGAGACACATTCTGTCTCCTAGAGATGAACGTACTTTGGTGCGAAAAGTGCAAATCAATCCCAGAACAACAGCGAAGGACTTTGTGAAAATGCTGAGGAAACAGGTACAAAAGTATCTATATCCACAATAAAACGAGTCCAATATTGACATAACCTGAAAGGCTGCTCAGCAAGAAAGAAGCCACCGCTCCAAAACCGCCATAAAAATGCCAGACTACGGTTTGCAACTGCACATGGGGACAAAGATTGTACTTTTTGGAGAAATATTCTATGGTCTGATGAAACAAAAATAGAACTGTTTGGCCATAATGACCATCATTATGTTTGGAGGAAAAAGGGGGAGGCTTGCAAGCCGAAGAACACCATCCCAACCGTGAAGCACGGGGGTGGCAACATCATGTTGTGGGGGTGCTTTGCTGCAGGAGGGACTGGTGCACTTCACAAAATAGATGGCATCATGAGGGAGGAAAATTATGTGGATATATTGAAGCAACATCTCAAGACATCAGTCAGGAAGTTAAAGCTTGGTTGCAAATGGGTCTTTCAAATGGACAATGACCCCAAGCATACTTCCAAAGTTGTGGCAAAATGGCTTAAGGACAACAAAGTCAAGGTATTGGAGTGGCCATCACAAAGCCCTGACCTCAATCCCATAGAAGATTTGTGGGCAGAACTGAAAAAGCGTGTGCGAGCAAGGACGCCTACAAACCTGATTCAGTTACACCAGCTCTGTCAGGAGGAATGGGCCAAAATTCACCCAACTTATTGTGGGAAGCTTGTGGAAGGCTACTCGAAAAGTTTGACCCAAATTCTAATTTAGTGTATATAAACATCTGAACCACTGGGAATGTGATGAAAGAAATAAAAGCTGAAATAAATCATTCTCTCTACTATTATTCTGACATTTCACATTCTTAAAATAAAGTGCTGATCCTAAATGACCTAAGACTGGGAATTTTTACTAGGATTAAATGTCAGGATTGGTGAAAAACTGAGTTTAAATGTATTTGGCTAAGGTGCATGTAAACGTCCGACTTCAACTGTAGATAGATAAAGTGTGAAAGAGAGAGAGAGAAAGATTGAGAAGGAAACAACAGAAAAGTCTGTTGTGAAATAAATACGCCAACTAAATATTTAGTCATTGAACTCAACTGATATCACCATTAAACATCATCTAAATAGACATCACTGACAGATTTACTACTATCGCTTAAGTATTTTCCGTCACATTAATAGGAAAATGGTGAAAGTGTGTGGGTGAAAGGGTCGTATTTTTGGTCTCTCCCCCTCAAGCCTTAAAATATCACACAGTCAGCTGGGGGTATTAGGCTTAGCCTTGACAATTAAAATCTAACGAGCCTTGCTTCGGTATACAAGTGGTGCGTAAAAACTCTGGGTGAAAATGAGACAGGGTCACCTTGCTAATGTGTTCATGTGCATCGAGGCGGGTTGGGCTCGGCCCCCCCCGTGCCTCCGCTGAGTGTGATGGTAATGATATACGGTAATCAAGCTGGCTCCCGAGAGGGTCTTCGCTGCTTCCATGCTCCTTCTCACTGCACTTAATGAGGAGAGCGGAGGGAAATCAAGTGTCCTTTTGATCCATAGGGGTGAATACGGAACATGTAGCAGATTAAAAACACACCGTAGCACCTGCTAGGGAGGGAGGGATGGAGGGATGGATGGATGGAGGGATGGAGGGATGCAGCGATGGATGGAGGGATGGATGGAGGGATGGAGGGATGGAGGGATGGAAGGAGGGATGGAGGGATGGATGGAGGGATGGAGGGATGGATGGATGGAGGGATGGAGGGATGCAGCGATGGATGGAGGGATGGATGGAGGGATGGAGGGATGGAGGGATGGAAGGAGGGATGGAGGGATGGATGGAGGGATGGAGGGATGGATGGATGGAGGGATGGAGGGATGCAGCGATGGATGGAGGGATGGATGGAGGGATGGAGGGATGGAGGGATGGAAGGAGGGATGGAGGGATGGATGGAGGGATGGAGGGATGGATGGATGGAGGGATGGAGGGATGCAGCGATGGATGGAGGGATGGATGGAGGGATGGAGGGATGGAGGGATGGAAGGAGGGATGGAGGGATGGAGGGATGGATGGAGGGATGGAGGGATGGAGGGAGGGATGGATGGAGGGAGGGATGGAGGGATGGAGGGATGGATGGAGGGATGGATGGAGGGATGGAGGGATGGATGGATGGATGGAGGGATGGAGGGATGGAAGGAGGGATGGAGGGATGGATGGAGGGATGGAGGGATGGATGGATGGAGGGATGGAGGGATGCAGCGATGGATGGAGGGATGGATGGAGGGATGGAGGGATGGATGGAGGGATGGAGGGATGGATGGAGGGATGGAGGGAGGGATGGATGGATGGAGGGATGGATGGAGGGATGGAGGGATGGAGGGATGGAGGGAGGGATGGATGGAGGGATGGATGGAGGGATGGATGGAGGGATGGAGGGATGGAGGGATGGAGGGAGGGATGGAGGGATGGATGGAGGGATGGAGGGATGGATGGATGGATGGATGGATGGAGGGATGGAGGGAGGGATGGAGGGATGGAGGGATGGAGGGATGGAAGGAGGGATGGAGGGATGGATGGAGGGATGGAGGGATGCAGCGATGGATGGAGGGATGGATGGAGGGATGGAGGGATGGAAGGAGGGATGGAGGGATGGATGGAGGGATGGAGGGATGGAGGGAGGGATGGATGGATGGAGGGATGGATGGAGGGATGGAGGGATGGAGGGATGGAGGGAGGGATGGAGGGAGGGATGGATGGAGGGATGGATGGAGGGATGGATGGAGGGATGGATGGAGGGATGGAGGGATGGAGGGATGGATGGAGGGATGGATGGAGGGATGGAGGGATGGAGGGAGGGATGGAGGGATGGAGGGATGGAGGGATGGAAGGAGGGATGGAGGGATGGATGGAGGGATGGAGGGATGGAGGGATGGAGGGATGCAGCGATGGAGAGATGGAGGGATGGAGGGATGCAGCAATGGAAGGATGGATGGAGGGATGGAGGGATGCAGCGATGGAGGGATGGAGGGATGGAGCGATGGAGGGAGGGATGGAGGGATGGAGGGATGCAGCAATGGAGGGATGGAGTGATGGAGAGATGGAGGGATGGAGGGATGGTGGGATGGAGCGATGGAAGGATGGATGGAGGGATGGAGGGATGCAGCGATGGAGGGATGGAGGGATGGATGGAGGGAGGGATGGAGGGATGGAGGGATGGAGGGATGGAGCGATGGAGTGATGGAGAGATGGTGGGATGGAGCGATGGAGGGATGGATGGAGTATGGAGGGATGGAGCGATGGAGGGATGGAGGGAGGCAGCGATGGAGGGATGCAGCGTCGCTGCAGACTGCTGCCGTACAATAATAGAGATATGTTTGATATTCTGACATCTTGTAATTGATCGTCACTGAGTCTGTCATTCATCAGGCTGAGGTTGCTATAAGGCTGTGGTAGCACTGTTTAAAGCAACTGCTGTCTTAATCTGCATATATGGGGACAATAAGACTGAGAGAGAGATAGTTTTCTGGGAATTCCATGTTACGTAGTACAGGGCTGTGCTGCTCTTCTGCCACTGTGAACCTTACAGTACATTCCAGTAGGTCTGTGCTGCTTGCCTGTCCTCATATGGCACAGTAGGGCATGAAATCAGAGTTTTCACAGCTCAAGAAAGGAGTCCCTGAAGGGGGACATGTTAAAGCCGGTCCTTTTCACACTGTATGTTAATGATGTTATGTTATGCTCTTTCACCATCACTCAATGCCTAGGTTTACCTCCACTGTATTCACATCCTACCATACCTTTGTCTGTACATTATACCTTGAATCTATTTTATCGCCCCCAGAAACCTGCTCCTTTTACCCTCTGTTCCGGACGTCATAGACGACCAATTCTCATAGCTTTTAGCCATACCCTTATCCCACTCCTCTTCTGTTCCTCTGGCGATGTTGAGGTGAATCCAGACCCTGTTGTGCCTAGCTCCACTCCTATTCGCCAGGCGCTCTCTTTGTAATAACTTCTGTAATCGTAAAAGCCTTGGTTTCATGCATGTTAACATTAGAAGCCTCTCCTTCCAGTTCTCTGCTGCCAATGACTGGAACGAACTACAAAAATCTCTAAAACTGGAAACACTTATCTCCCTCACTAGCTTTAAGCACCAGCTGTCAGAGTAGCTCACAGATAACTGCACCTGTACATAGCCCATCTATAAATAGCCCAAACAACTACATCTTCCCCTACTGTATTTATTTATTTTGCTCCTTTGCACCCCAGTATTTCTACTTTGCACACTCATCTACTGTCAAATCTACCATTCCAGTGTTTTAATTGCTATATTGTTGTCACTTCCAGACCCTAGTAAGATGTCATTTTCTATAGTAGAGTAGGGCAGGGCGTGACAGGGGGTGTTTTGGGTTGTTCTATGTTTTCTATTTCTATGTTTAAGTTCTAGTTTGTCTATTTCTATGTTTGGATTGTTTGGGGTTGATCTCTAATTGGAGGCAGCTGATCCTCATTGCCTCTGATTAGAGATCATATTTAAGTAGGGGTTTTTCGCATTGTTGTTTGTGGATTATTATCTTTGAGTAGTGTGTTGTCCTCGCTGCGTCACAGTTTGTTGTTTTTGTGTATTTAAGTGTATTGCATTCAGTTTCACTTTTAATAAATATGTGGAACTACGAACACGCTGCATTTTGGTCCACTCCTTCGAACAGCCGTGACAATTGTATTTACTTCGCCACCATGGCCTATTTATTGCCTTTACCTCCCTTATCTCACCTCATTTGCTCACATTGTATATAGACTTATTTTTCTACTGTATTATTGACTGTATGTTTGTTTTTACTCCATGTGTAACTCTGTGTTGTTATATGTGTCGAACTGCTTTGCTTTATCTTGGCCAGGTCGCAATTGTAAATGAGAACTTGTTCTCAACTAGCCTTCCTGGTGAATTAAAGGTGAAATAAATAATAAATGTTGGTGAACATGTTAACTCTGCAAAACTCCACCTGTAGGCTGACGAACAAAATGGCCTACTCCTGTGCCTCTAAAATTGAGGCTTTTCAGGATTTGCAACTGGTGTTGAATGCCATTCAGAAACAACTCTTCCTCTGGAAACTGGGAATGAATCTCATTCAGAAACAACTCTTCCTCTGGAAACTGTGCTGAATGCCATTCAAAAACAACTCTTCCTCAGGAAACTGCTGAATGCCGTTCAAAAACAACTCTTCCTCTAGAAACTGGTGCTGAATGCCATTCACAAATAATTCCTCTACCTGAAATCGTGCTGAATGCCAGAACGACTCAGTGCATGGTTTTGTCTAACCTCAAAGCAGACACATTTTGTGATTTGCAGATTTTAACTGCAAATAGCCGGCTGATCGGAAGGGTATCTCCTTATAAGTACCTAGAAGTTCATTTTGGGTTTTTATATTAGAAACAAATCTTTTGTTTTTCTATGTCAATTAGGATGGATCTTGCGTAAGGGACGTGTTAACATGTGTTGGATTCTGGTGACATTATTTACATGCAAGCCTTATGCCACTACACTTCAGGTGCTGGACACGGTGTATCAAAGAAGCGTTTAGGGTCATAACTAATGGAAGACCGCTGTGAACTATACAACATGGTGAAGTGTTTCCCTTTCCAAGGGAAAGGACCGAAATGGGGAAGAAATCGTTCACCTACAGTGCTCCTTGGTCTGGGAATAAATGACAAAATACTTTAAAACTGGAGGAGAAGGTGTCACTGAGTAATATACCACTGTAATTGTTTTTTAATGTGTTGTAATGTATTGTATTGTAATGTATTGTGATGTATTGTGATGTATTGTATTGTATTGTAATGTATTGTATTGTAATGTATTGTGATGTATTGTAATGTAATGTATTGTGATGTAAAGTATTGTATTGAATTGTAATGTATTGTATTGAATTGTAATGTATTGTATTGTAATGTATTGTATTGTATTGTAATGTATTGTATTGTAATGTATTGTAGTGTATTGTAATGTATTGTAATGTATTGTGATGTATTGTATTGTAATGCATTGTATTGTATTGTATTGTAATGTATTGTAATGCATTGTATTGTATTGTATTGTAATGTATTGTGTTGTATTGTATTGTAATGTATTGTGATGTATTGTATTGTAATGTAATGCATTGTAATGTATTGTGATGTATTGTAGTGTATTGTAATGCATTGTAATGTAATGTAATGTATTGTAATGTATTGTATCGTAATGTAATGTATTATAATGTATTGTATTGTATTGTATCGTAATGTATTGTATCGTAATGTATTGTATTGTACTGTATTTTATTGCAATATAATGTAAGGTCATGTATTGTAATACATTGTATTGTAATGTATTGTATTGTAATGTATTGTATTATAATGTATTGTACTGTTTTGAATTTTATTGTAATGTATTGTAGTGTAATGTATTGCAATGTATTTTAATGTACTGCACTATCTTGTATTGTAATGTATTGCATTGTAATGTAATGTATTGTATTGCATTGTAATGTATTGTATTGTAATGTATTGTAATGTATTGTATTGTATTATAATGTATTGTGTTGTATTGTATTGTATTGTAATGTATTCTATTGTATTGTAATGTATTGTATTGTGTTGTAATGTATTGTAATGTATTGTATTGTATTGTATTGTATTTTATTGAATTGTATTGTATTGTAATGTATTGTATTGTAATGTATTGTATTGTAATGTATTGTATTGTAATGTAATGTATTGTAATGTATTGTATTGTAATGTATTGTATTGTATTGTATTGTAATGTATTGTAATGTATTGTATTGTAATGTATTGTATGGTATTGTATTGTAATGTAATGTATTGTAATGTATTGTGTTGTAATGTATTGTATTGTAATGTAATGTATTGTAATGTATTGTATTGTATTGTATTGTAATGTATTGTATTGTATTGTATTGTAATGTATTGTATTGTGTTGTAATGTATTGTATTGTATTGTATTGTATTGTATTGTAATGTATTGTATTGTGTTGTAATGTATTGTAATGTATTGTATTGTATTGTATTGTATTGTATTGTAATGTATTGTATTGTAATGTATTGTATTGTATTGTATTGTATTGTATTGTATTGTATTGTAATGTATTGTATTGTAATGTATTGTATTGTATTGTATTGTAATGTATTGTGTTGTAATGTATTGTAATGTAATGTATTGTATTGAAATGTATGTAAATTGTATTGTAATGTAATGTATTGAAATGTATTAAATTGTATTGTAATTTTCCTGGTTAAATGAAGGCGAAATAAATAATAATAATAAAAACATATAACTATTACCCTTAAATTCAAACCTGGAAGCCAGTTGCACTGCTTTTTTAAATTGTATTCTTCCAAATGATTCCAGGGACTGATTTGAGACCTGGGACACCAGGTGGGTCCAATTCATAGTCAAGTAGAAGAGAAACCAGCAGTAGTCCGTACCTTGTATAGTAATATTTGTCCCTGTTCTACTATACTGTACCTTAGCGTATTCCAATGCCTTAATGCAGTCATATCATTTAGTCTAGAGTAGCATCTGAATCTCATCAATAGGAATTAATCAGTGAACATTCTGCTTCTGAAGTGAGGATCCAATGGGATCTTACAGAGACAGTCGCAGCTAAAAACAACAGTCATGATAGGAATGATTTACTATCTTTAGAGCTCTGTCTAGAGGGTGAGATATATCCTCTAAGATCAATGGTGGTGTTTTTCTATCGCACTTAAGTGCAAACATCTGTGCTGCTCTCTCTCTCTCTCCTCCTCTCCTAATCCTGCTCTACCTCTCCTGCTCTCCCTCTCTCCTCCTCTCCTCCCACTCTCCTGCTCTCTCTCTCTCCTCCTCTCCTCCCCCTCTCCTGCTCTCTCTCTCTCCTCCTCTCCTCCCCCTCTCCTGCTCTCCCTCTCTCCTCCTCTCCCTCTCTCCTCCTCTCCTCCCCCTCTCCTCCTCTCCTCCCTCTCTCCTCCTCTCCTCCCCCTCTCCTGCTCTCTCTCTCTCCTCCTCTCCTCCCCCTCTCCTGCTCTCTCTCTCTCCTCCTCTCCTCCCCCTCTCCTGCTCGCCCTCTCTCCTCCCCCTCTCCTCCCCCTCTCCTCCTCTCCTCCCTCTCTCCTCCTCTCCTCCCCCTCTCCTGCTCCTTTCCTCCTCTCCCCCTCTCCTGCTCCTCATCTCCTTGTCCTCTACCTCTCCTCCTCATCTCCTGTTCCTCTTCTCGTCCTCCTTTTCCACTTGCTCCTCTTCTCCTCCTCCTGCTCCTCTTGTTCCTCCTATTCCTCCTCTCCTCATCCTGCTCCTCCTCTGGTCCTCCTCCTCCTCTCCTCATCCTCTTCTCCTCTCCTCCTCCTCTGGCTCCTCCTCTCCTCCTCTCCTCTTCGCCTCTCTTCCTCCTGCTCCTCCTATTCCTCCTCTCCTCATCCTCTCCTCCTTTCTTCCTCCTCTGGCTCCCCCTCTCTTCCTCCTCTCCTCCTCTCCTCCTCCTCCTCCTCTCCTCTTCCTGTTTCTCCTCCTCCTCTCCACCTGGTCCTCCTCTCCTCATCCTCTCCTCCTTTCTTCCTCCTCTCCTCCTCTCCTCCTCCTCTCCTAATTTCCTCCTCCTCCTCTCCTCTTCTGGCTCTTTCCCTCCTCCTCATCTCCCCACTCCTTCTCTCCTCTTCAAGTTTCTCTCCTCCTCCTCTCCCCCTCTTCTCCTCTCCTCTTCCTGCTCCTCCAAACCCAGGAAGAATCTAGATAAATTGCTCTGTTCAAAGTGAGGGGTGTTACCATGACTACAGTTTTAGTCTTTATAGGATTATGGGATGAGAGTATAATCATTTCACACCGTGGCCTCAGTTCCATGTGGCTTTCATTCAGTAATTATCACCACCACATGTAAAACATCTATAATCTTTAAGTGAAGATGAGATGGTGTCATATGGCTAGGTGGCACAGCAGTCTAAGGCACTGCATCTCAGTGCAAGTGGTGTCACTATAGTCCCTGGTTCAAATCCAGGCTGTATCACATCCCAGCTGTGATTGGGAGTCCCATAGGGCAGTGTGCGATTGGCCCAGTGTTGCTGGGGTAGACTGTCATTGTAAATAATACATTTTCCTTAACTGATTTGTCTAGTTAAATAAAAAGGTGTCCTGTTGGTGTGTAGTTTGCCATTGGTGAAACCAGCTGCTATACGGTGACATTGTGTTCTTTAAATGGCTAATATATTTCCGTTTTGTGAGCTGACGTTGTTGTCTATGGTGTGTGCATCTCACTGATGACCCGGTTCTGATTCCTTGGCCGTTACATTTGTGCCCCTGATATACATAGAGTTGCTGATGTTGTGTCTTGGCCAATGAGAGGTCATTGAAGCCGCCATGTCGGCCATATTGGAACTCCCCAGAAGAAGCAGTCCTCCACGGGAATGAATGGAATTCTACAGTGTTTCAAATAAATGTTTAAAGGACAAAGTGGGGATATTAACATTAGTATTTTCAAAAAGGCTTTACAGCGAAAGCATAACATTAGATTATGTCAGGAGAGTACCCTGCCAAAAATAATCACACAGCCATTTTCAAAGCAAGCATATATGTCACAAAAAACCAAAACCACAGCTAAATGCAGCACTAACCTTTGATGATCTTCATCAGATGACACTCCTAGGACATTATGTTATACAATACATGCATGTTTTGTTCAATCAAGTTCATATTTATATCAAAAACCAGCTTTTAACATTAGCATGTGACGTTCAGAACTAGCATACCCACCAAAAACTTCCGGTGAATTTACTAAATTACTCACGATAAACGTTCACAAAATACATAACAATTATTTTAAGAATTATAGATACAGAACTCCTTTATGCAATCGCGGTGTCAGATTTTAAAATAGCTTTTCGGCGAAAGCACATTTTGCAATATTCTGAGTACATAGCTCGGCCATCACGGCTAGCTATTTTGACACCCACCAAGTTTGGGACTCACTAAACTCAGAATTACTATTAGAAAAATTGGATAACCTTTGCTGTTCTTCGTCAGAATGCACTCCCAGGACTTCTACTTCAACAACAAATGTTGTTTTGTTTCCAAATAATCCATAGTTATATTCAAATAGCTCCGTTCTGTTCGTGTGTTCAGGTCACTATCCGAAGGGTGACGCGCGAGTGCATTTCGTGACAAAAAAATTCAAAATATTCCATTACCGTACTTAGAAGCATGTCAAACGCTGTTTAAAATCAACTTTTATGCTATTTTTCTCGTAAAATAGCAATAATATTCCAACCGGGCAACGTTGTATTCATTCAAAGGCTGAAAGAAAAAAATTTAGAATTCTCGTGAAGTCGCATCTCAGTCTCACTGTCCCCAGGCTGACCACTTACAAAGTCTCCTGCTGTTCTTAGCCCAGAGATAGCAGACACCCCATTCCACTTTCTGGCGGCTTTAGAGAGCCAATGGGAGCCTTAGAAAGTGTCACGTTACAGCACAGATGCTGTATTTTCGATAGAGATGCAACAGAAAGATAACAAATTGTCAGACAGGGCACTTCCTGTATGGAATCTTCTCAGGTATTGGCCTGCCATATGAGTTCTGTTATACTCACAGACACCGTTCAAACAGTTTTAGAAACTTTAGAGTGTTTTCTATACAGATCTACTAATTATATGCATATTCTCGTTTCTGGGCAAGAGTAGTAACCAGTTTAAATCGGGTACGTTTTTTATCCGGCCGTGCTTATACTGCCCCCTAGCCCCGACAGGTTAAGGTTTATTCCGACCCATCTCTTTAAGGTTTGATCCGACCCATGTCTTTAAGGTTTGATCCGACCCATCTCTTTAAGGGTTGATCCGAGTGTTCTGTACTAATAACAGCAGTCAAGAACCCAAGCTAACTGGCTAACTTGCTAGCTACTTCCAGACAGCAAATGAGAGAACACCCCACTCTGACCACTATACTCGCCCTAGCAGAGCTGGTTAGGCTGTTTTCATGTTATCCAGAGTGTTGGTGACTGCAACTGTGCTGCTGGCAACAATTTAATTACGCTTTTTTAACGACGTTTACCGACACCGGCCATATTCAACGGGTGTTGAGCGTTTGTAAATTCATCAGTTATTCTGCTCTCTGGCACACTCAGACGAGAGTTCTCTGAAATCGGAGTAGATTTTCAGACTGAATTTACAAATGCACCTGAAATGGTTACTTGCATAGTGGAATCTTTTGTTAAGACATGTAGCTAGCTAGCTATGTAAACAATGAGCCATGATCCCAACTCATGACGTTACTACCCTGCATGAATATGCAGTTAGCTAACCAACCAGGTTCAATGTTAGCTAGCAAACATTAGGTTATAACTAGTCAAGCCTATAATAAGATCATACACGTAACATTAGCCAGCCAGCTAACATTAGCCAGCCAGCTAACATTAGATAGCCAGCTAACATTAGCCAGCCAGCTAACATTAGCCAGCCAGCTAACATTAGATAGCCAGCTAACATTAGCCAGCCAGCTAACATTAGATAGCCAGGTAACATTAGCCAGCCAGCTAACATTAGCCAGCCAGCTAACATTAGCCAGCCAGCTAACATTAGATAGCCAGCTAACATTAGCCAGCCAGCTAACATTAGCCAGCCAGCTAACATTAGATAGCCAGCTAACATTAGCCAGCCAGCTAACATTAGATAGCCAGGTAACATTAGCCAGCCAGCTAACATTAGCCAGCCAGCTAACATTAGCCAGCCAGCTAACATTAGATAGCCAACTAACAGTACACTAACTTTTTGTCAAAATTAGAAATGTGTAATATTATACTCTAATTTCACTGATTTCAAAACTCGGTCCTCCAGAAAGTGGAGAGCAACACTTATGCTGTTCCACTATGCAATATATATTTTAAAAGAAAAGCCTTGTTAGACAGGATTACCTACACACACAAACCAGCTGAAATAGACAGAAACATGCTATATGGCAGACCAATCCGAACTCATCTTCTAGCATTGTACAGCCCACTCATTATCTCAGCCAATCATGGCTAGCAGGAAGGTTGCTGACTTTTTCCGTGGCTAAACCAACGAGGCTCGTAATTTAACTTTTTTTCTTTGAAATATTTTTTTACAGATGACATACAAGATTGTAGGGCTAGGGGGCAGTATTTTTACGGCCGGATGAAAAACGTTCCCAATTTAAACAGGTTACTACTCTGGCCCAGAAAATTGAATATGCATATTATTAGTAGATTTGGATAGAACACACTCTGATGTTTCGAAAACTGTTTGAATGGTGTCTGTGAGTATAACAGAACTCATATGGCAGGCAAAAACCTGAAATTGAACCAGGAAGTGGGAGAAATGAGAATTGTAGTTCTTCTTTTGAATCCCTTGAGAAACTACAGTGACATAGGATTCACATTGCACTTCCTAAGGCTTCCATTGGCTGTCAACAATCTTTAGAACCTGGTTTCATCCGTCTCCTGTTACAGGGCAGAAAATTGTGGCTCAGTCAATCAGTGGCCAGTCTGAGGACAGGTGTCTCTTGACGCGCGTGCACGCGAGTTCGCTGTTCGTTATTTTTCTTCTGGGATGAATATCTATTGTCCGGTTGGAAAATTATCACAATTTTATGCAAAAAAATACCCTAAAGATTGATTGGAAACATCGTTTGACATGTTTCTACAAACGGTAATGGAACTTTTGAACTTTTCGTCTATGGATTTGCGCCCACGCCTCATGGCATTGTAATATTGTTCTGGATGGGCCAACAAAATGTAGGTATTTGGACATAAATGATGGACTTTGCAGAACAAATGAACATTTCTTGTGGAAGTGGGAGTCCTTCCGAGTGCATTCCGCTTAACCTCTATGGGCTCAACAGCCAGTGTAATCCCGTGGCGCGTTATTCAAATTCCTCAAAAATGCAAAAACTTCAATTTTTCAAACATATGACTATTTTACACCATTTTAAAGATAAGACTCTTGTTAATCTAACCACACTGTCCGATTTCAAAAAGGCTTTACAACGAAAGCAAAACATTAGATTATATCAGCAGAGTACCCAGCCAGAAATAATCAGACACCCATTTTTCAAGCTAGCATATAATGTCACATAAACCCAAACCACAGCTAAATGTAGCACTAACCTTTGATGATCTTCATCAGATGACAACCCTAGGACATTATGTTATACAATACATGCATGTTTTGTTCAATTAAGTCCATATTTATATCAAAAACCAGCTTTTTACATTAGCATGTGACTAGCATGTGACTAGCATTCCCACCGAACACTGCCGGTGAATTTACTAAATTAGTCACGATAAACGTTCACAAAAAGCATAACAATTATTTTAAGAATTATAGATACAGAACTCCTCTATGCACTCGATATGTCCGATTTTAAAATAGCTTTTCGGTGAAAGCACATTTTGCAATATTCTCAGTAGATAGCCCGGCATCACAGGGCTAGCTATTTAGACACCCAGCAAGTTTAGCACTCATCAAAGTCAGATTTACTATAAGAAAAACGTTATTACCTTTGCTGTCTTCGTCAGAATGTACTCCCAGGACTTCTACTTCAATAACAAATGTTGGTTTGGTTCAAAATAATCCATAGTTATATCCAAACAGCGGCGTTTTGTTCGTGCGTTCAAGACACTATCCGAAAGGGTAAATAAGGGTGACGAGCATGGCGCAATTCGTGACAAAAAAATTCTAAATATTCCATTACCGTACTTCGAAGCATGTCAACCGCTGTTTAAAATCAATTTTTATGCCATTTTTCTCATAAAAAAGCGATAATATTCCGACCGGGAATCTGCGTTTAGGTAAACAGACGAAAGAAAATAAAGCATTCGGTCGACTCGGGCACGCGCCTAAGCCCATAGTACTCTGATCGGCCACTTGCCAAAAGAGATAATGTGTTTCAGCCAGAGGCTGCCTCGATATCGTTCAGCTTTTTCCCGGGCTCTGAGACCCTATGGGAGCCGTAGGAAGTGTCACGTTATTGCAAAGATCCTCAGTCTTCAATAAAAAGAGCCAAGATGAAACACAATTTGTCAGACAGGCCACTTCCTGCATGGAATCTTCTCAGGTTTTGGCCTGCCATATGAGTTCTGTTATACTCACAGACACCATTCAAACAGTTTTAGAAACTTTAGGGTGTTTTCTATCCAAAGCCAATAATTATATGCATATTCTAGTTACTGGGCAGGAGTAGTAACCAGATTAAATCAGGTACGTTTTTTTATCCGGCCGTGTCAATACTGCCCCCTAGCCCTAACAGGTTAAGATCAGCAAAGGTAAGAAAATATTTTGAACATATTTTAAAGATTTGTCGATGCCGTGGTTGTAGGCTAACTGTATAGCTTAGCATTGAAGGCTAAGTTCTGTACTCAGAATATTGAACAATGTGCTTTCTCCGTAAAGTTATTTTGAAATCTGACAAAGTGGTTGCATAAAGGAGTAGATTATCTATAATTCTTATACATTTTGTCAACGTTTATGATGAGTATTTCTGTAAATTGATGTGCCCATTCACCAGAGTTATAGGGAGAATACATTTTCTGAACGTCACGCGCCAATGTAAAATTGTTTTTTTGGATATAAATATGAACTTGATCGAACAAAAAAATGCATGTATTGTCTAACATGATGTCCTAGGAGTGTCATCTGATGAAGATTGTCAAAGGTTAGTGCTTAATTTTAGCTGTATATCTGGTTTTGTGACAGCTATCCATGCTTGGAAAATGGCTTTTTTTTTTTGTTGCTAAGATCCTATCCTAAAATAATCTCATGTTTTGTTTTCACCGTAAAGCCTTTTGAAATCGGTTGGATTAACGAGAAGATTATCTTTAAAATTCCATATAATACTTGAATTTTAATTTTGAGGTTTTTGTGTTTTGAATTTCGCGCCATGCTATTTCACTGGTTGTTGTCCAACCAATCCCGTTAATGAGATTTTATCTCGAAGGGGTCCTCAAAAGGTTTTTAAGGCACATGAAAGTTCACATGTTCCAGAGGGTATTTCTGGCAACAAAAAACAAAACGGCTCTCGTGTGAAGTAGTGACCCGCAACATACGCCTAGTTTCCTGAAACGGGTCACAAATGTAGAATTGAATAAATACATTTCTATAGCTTCCAAAAATATGTTTTACTGTTTTTGGGAGGGAGTTCTAAGATAGAGGCCCGGTGGCTTCAACACAACACCCTCTGCCAGTCTAACCCAGGCCACCTCACACATTACCCAGGATACATTACCCAGGTTACATTACCCAGGTTACATTACACAGGTTACATTACACAGGTTACATTACACAGGCTACATTACACAGGTCTGACATCTCTGTCTCTCTCTCATCCACGCAGCTGAGAGAAAGAGAGTGTGTCCTGGGTCCTCTGGGCTGTCAATGATGCTGTGTGTCAGATCAAATCAAATCCAATTTATTTATAAAGCCGTTCTTACATCAACTGATATCTCAAAGTGCTGTAAAGAAACCCAGCCTAAAACCACAAACAGCAAGTAATGCAGGTGTAGAAGCACGGTGGCTAGGAAAAACTCCCTCGAAAGGCCAAAACCTAGGAAGAAACCTAGAGAGGAAGCAGGCTATGAGGGGTGGCCAGTCCTCTTCTGGCTGTGCCGGGTGGAGATTAAAACAGAACATGGCCAAGATGTTCAAATGTTCATAAATGACCAGCATGGTCAAATAATAATAATAATCACAGTAGTTGTTCGAGGGTGCAACAGGTCAGCACCTCAAGAGTAAATGTCAGTTGGCTTTTCATAGCCGATCATTGAGAGCATCTCTACCGCTCCTGCTGTCTCTAGAGAGTTGAAAACAACAGGTCTGGGACAGGTAGCACGTCCGGTGAACAGGTCAGGGTTCCATAGCCGCAGGCAGAACAGTTGAAACTGGAGCAGCAGCAAGGACAGCAAGGAGTCATCATGCCAGGTAGTCCTGAGGCACGGTCCTAGGGCTCAGGTCCTCTGAGAGAAAGAAAAAAAGAGAGAAAGAGAGAATTAGAGAGAGCATACTTAAATTCACATAGGACACCGGATAAGACAGGAGAAATACTCCAGATATAACAGACTGACCCGAGCCCCCCGACACATAAACTACAGCAGCATAAATACTGGAGGCTGAGACAGGAGGGGTCAGGAGACACTGTGGCCCCATCTGATGATACCCCCGGACAAGGCCAAACAGACAGGATATAACCCCATCCACCTTGCCAAAGCACAGCCCCCATACCACTAGAGGGGCATCTTCAACCACCAACTTACCATCCTGAGACAAGGCCGAGTATAGCCCACAAAGATCTTTGCAACGGCACAACCCAACCCAGACAGGAAGACCACGTCAGTGACTCAACCCACTCAAGTGATGCACGTCCCCTAGGGACGGCATGGAAGAACACCAGTAAGCCAGTGACTCAGCCCCTGTAATTGGGTTAGAGGCAGAGATTCTCAGTGGAGAGAGGGAAACTAGCCAGGCAGAGACAGCAAGGGCGGTTCGTTGCTCCAGAGCCATTCCGTTCACCTTCACACTCCTGAGCCAGACTACACTCAATCATAGGACCTACTGAAGAGATGAGTCTTCAGTAAAGACTTAAAGGTTGACACCGAGTCTGCGTCTCTCACATGGGTAGGCAGACCATTCCATAAAAATGGAGCTCTATAGGAGAAAGCCCTGCCTCCAGCTGTTTGCTTACAAATTCTAGGGACAATTGGGAGGCCTGCGTCTTGTACGTGTAGGTATGTACGGCAGGACCAAATCGGAAAGATAGGTAGGAGCAAGGCCATGTAATGCCTTGTAGGTTAGCAGTAAAACCTTGAAATCAGCTCTAGCCTTCACAGGAAGCCAGTGTAGGGAGGCTAGCACTGGAGTAATATGATCAAATTGTGGGGTTCTAGTCAGGATTCTAGCAGCCGTATTTAGCACTAACTGAAGTTTATTTAGTGCTTTATCCGGGTAGCCGGAAAGTAGAGCATTGCAGTAGTCCAACCTAGAAGTAACAAAAGCATGGAATAATTTTTCTGCATCATTTTTGGACAGAAAGTTTCAGATTTTTGCAATGTTACGTAGATGGAAAAAAGCTGTCCTTGAAACAGTCTTGATATGTTCTTCAAAAGAGAGATCAGGGTCCAGAGTAATGCCGAGGTCCTTCACAGTTTTATTTGAGACAACTGTACAACCATCAAGATTAATTGTCATATTCAACAGAAGATCTCTTTGTTTCTTGGGACCTAAAACAAGCATCTCTGTATTGTCCGAGTTTAAAAGTAGAACGTTTGCAGCCATCCACTTCCTTATGTCTGAAACACAGGCTTCTAGCGAGGAAATTTAGGGGCTTCACCATGTTTCATTGAAATGTACAGCTGTGTGTCATCCGCATAGCAGTGAAATTTAACATTATGTTTTCGAATGAGATCCCCAAGAGGTAAAATATATAGTGAAAACAATAGTGGTCCTAAAACGGAACCTTGAGGAAAACCGAAATTTACAGTTGATTTGTCAGAGGACAAACCATTCACAGAGACAAACTGATATCTTTCCGACAGATAAGATCTAAACCAGGCCAGAACTTGTCCATGTAGACCAATTTTGGTTTCCAATCTCTCCAAAAGAATGTGGTGATTGATGGTATCAAAAGCAGCACTAAGATCTAGCAGCACGAGGACAGATGCAGAGCCTCGGTCGGATGCCATTAAAAAGTAATTTACCACCTTCACAAGTGCAGTCTCAGTGCTATGATGGGGTCTAAACCCAGACTGAAGCATTTCGTATACATTTTTTGTCTTTAGGAAGGCAGTGAGTTGCTGCGCAACAGCTTTTTCATTTTTTTTGAGAGGAATGGAAGATTCGATATAGGCCGATAGTTTTTTATATTTTCTGGGTCAAGATTTGGCTTGACCCAGGGACTAGTCGTTTGCTGTGAGTCAGTCCAGGGACCAGTCGTTTGCAGTGAGTCAGTCCAGGGACCAGTCGTTTGCAGTGAGTCAGACCAGGGACTAGTCGTTTGCTGTGAGTCAGACCAGGGACCAGTCGTTTGCAGTGAGTCAGTCCAGGGACCAGTCGTTTGTACGTAGTATATGCGTTCATTAGAAAACATAGAGTGATATAGGTGTAGGCACAGAGGGACAGCAATGTTTATCAGAACAGTGCTCAGCTCGTCTCTCAGCACTCCGCTCGGCGCTGCCTGGCATAAACAGAGCATCTACATCCTCACATGACAGCTGAACGACAGGAGAAACAGAGCAATGCACAACGGACAGCCAGAGCCACTCCAAGTGCTACAGTAACTGGCTGCATCCTGGCCTCTAACTGGGAGGATGTGACATCGTGTAGCTCTATAACAACTTTAAATATTACAAAAAAAAAAGAGGAAAGAAGAAGTTTGGTGAATTATGTATCTGTGACACACTACCGTTCGAAAGTTTGGGGATCACTTAGAAATGTCTTTGTTTTTTTTGTCCATAAAGCATCCCGGAGTCATCTTTCCACTGTTGACGTTGAGACTGGTGTTTTGTGGGTACTATTTAATGAAGCTGCCAGTTGAGGACTTGTGAGGCGTCTGTTTCTCAAACTAGACACTCTAATGTACTTGTCCTCTTGCTCAGTTGTGCACCGGGGCCTCCCACTCCTCTTTCTATTCTGGTTAGAGACAGTTTGCGCTGTTCTGTGAAGAGAGTAGTACACAGCGTTGTATGACATATTCAGTTTCTTGGCAATTTCTCGCATGGAATAGCCTTCATTTCTCAGAACAAGAATAGACTGACGAGTTTCAGAAGAAAGTGTTTGTTTCTGACCATTTTGAGCCTGTAATCGAACCCACAAATGCTGATGCTCCAGATACTCAACTAGTCTAAAAAAGGCCAGTTTATTGCTTCTTTAATCAGAACAACTGATAGACCATTATATTTAACAGTTTTATGAAACAACAGTTTTATGAAACAACAGTTGTATGAGTTTCCCCCTTAAAAAAGAGGTACACGTAGCTTGTTGTTATTGTCGGCCAATCATAGCAGCACTACATTCAGAGGCTCCCTGTCTTGTGGGAGATTTCTAATCAATGCAAAAAGGGAATTACAATTTATTAGGGAATTAAGTTGTCTAAATGAGAAGAAGTAGGCTACAGGTGATCTACCAACAGGTAGGCTGTTGTTTCATATGAATGGAGTTGATGTAGACAAGGATGGGGAGCTCAGCAAAATAGCCTCAATTAGCCTTGTTACTTTACCTAGCTAGCTTAGCTGGCTACTGTAGCTAGCTAGCTTAGCCTTGTTACTTTAGCTAGCTAACTTAGCTGGCTACTGTAGCTAGCTATCTTCTTTACAATGCTTTGATGCAGTCAAGACATACACTACTAGATGGTGTGATGGATAACTTATGGCAGCAACTACTTTGTCTAACTAGCGCGTGTCGGTTTGGCTACTTTCCCTCCCTCCATGCCACACCCATTAAAATCCTTTTTCTTTTCTGTCTGAAGAGAAGACCACCTACCATCCAAAACCAGATATTAAACCAGGTCTAAAACCACAGACAATCTAAAACCAGATCTAAAACCACGACCATCTAAAACCAGATCTAAAACCCCCTACCATCTAAAACCAGATATTAAACCAGGTCTAAAACCACAGACAATCTAAAACCAGATCTAAAACCACGACCATCTAAAACCAGATCTAAAACCACGACCATCTAAAACCAGATATTAAACCAGGTCTAAAACCACAGACAATCTAAAACCAGATCTAAAACCACGACCATCTAAAACCAGATCTAAAACCCCCTTCCATCTAAAACCAGATATTAAACCAGATCTTAACCCAGATCTAAAACCACCTACCATCTAAAACCAGATCTAAAACCCCCTACCATCTAAAACCAGATCTAAAACCCCCTACCATCTAAAACCAGATCTAAAACCACTGACCATCCAAAACCAGATATTAAACCACCTACCATCTAAAACCATATCTAAAACTACCTACCATCTAAAACCAGATCTAAAACCAGATATTAAACCACCTACCATCTAAAACCAGATATTAAACCAGATCTAAAACCACCTACCATCTAAAACCAGATCTAAAACCACCAACCATCTAAAACCCAGATCTAAAACCAGATCTAAAACCACCAACCATCTAAAACCCAGATCTAAAACCAGATCTAAAACCACCTACCATCTAAAACCCAGATCTAAAACCAGCTACCATCCAAAACCAGATATTAAACCAGATCTAAAACCACCAACCATCTTAAACCAGATCTAAAACCACCTACCATCTAAAACCAGATCTAAAACCAGCTACCATCTAAAACCAGATCTAAAACCAGCTACCATCCAAAACCAGATATTAAACCAGATCTAAAACCACCAACCATCTAAAACCAGATCTAAAACCACCTACCATCTAAAACCAGATCTAAAACCAGCTACCATCCAAAACCAGATCTCTGAACTTTAACCATACTAAATGATAGTCTCATATCCTCACAAATAAATGAAACATTGTCTTATTACAGCAAGGTAGAGAGCGAGACAGGGACAGAGTGAAAGAGAGAGTGAGAGAGAGAGAGTGTTCTACATGCAGGGCCTTAATCCTCCACAATTCTGTTAGTTTGAACACCTGCGGCCCCAGGATCTGAACTAGAAACACCACACACACACACACACACACACACACACACACACACACACACACACACACACACACACACGACAGCACAACAGACCTGACTCTGATTCATCAACAAGTCAGCCTTTGTACCTGTGTGTGTGTGTGTGTGTGTGTTTGTCCCCTAATTGCAGCTTCCCCAGCATCTGCCACCTCTTCAGGAATATCATCCTGCTTTGTGTGGCGATACGACGACAAAATAACTGAATAATAAAAAAAATATGTATTTTTAATGCGCACAGGGCACCTCGGTTCGGCAGATACAATCCTATTTGTTCTTGTTTTTTCACGCGTTTTTTTTTTCTTCTCTGCATTCCTCCCACTAAAGTGAAAATTGTTTCTGGATAATGCTCACCTGATGTTTGAAACGACTGAAAAACATTTCTTAATGGTTAAGAGTGAGCCTTGTGTGGCTTGGGGACTGAGTGAACAGAGTGAGGCAGGAAAGGCTCAATAAAACACAGTTAAATGCATTCAGCTGATATATGTTTAGAGGGCAGTTCATTTAAAGGGAAGTAGATGTGGAAGTGGGAAAATTAATTAGACTAAAAGCCTTTTAAAAGTGCAGCTCAAGGTGACGACCATGACAGCCAGGAAATAAAATAATCTGTTTTCATTTTCATGTTGTTGACAGCCAGAACTGAGCACCTCTTAACACAGAAAACACCGAAACAACGTGAGAGAATATTCAGTTCTGCGATGACAACGTGAGAGAATGTTCTATCTGAATACATGTATTTCCTTCTCTCTGTGATTTAAAAAACTATGAAATAACGCAAAGGCAAATGGTGGCTACGTTGAAGAATCTCAATTATAAAATATATTTTGAATTGTTTAACACTTTTTTTGGTTACTACATGATTCCATATTTGTTATTTAATAGTTTTGATTTGTTTTTCAATGTAGAAAATAGTACAAAAGAAAGAAAAGGCCTCCGAACGTTTGACTGGTAGTGTACATCACGTCTCTTAGTCTCAGCGGCAAAAGTATCATCCTTATTGATGCTGCTGACTCATTTATGTCCATTATCACTAACAAAAGTAATGATAGCGTATTAACACATTTTAATGATACACAGTCTTTCATGCACCTCTAAGAGGTTTAGAGTTTAGCTTGTAATATATGATTTTTATTTCAATAAATAAAAAGTAAAAAAGGAAATTGGTAACGCATAGCAGGTGATTACATAGAAGGCGATTGCTGTTGCAGAATGGGTCCATGACTTTATTGTTAGTGACAAGCTGTTGAAGACATCAGTATGGAGATGTGAAGTAAAATATATATATATATATCGTTTTTACTTCACACCTCCATACTGATGTCTTCAGCTTGTCAGTAACAATAAAGTCATGGACCCATTCTGCAACAGCAATCACCTTCTGATATTGTTGCTATGCATTACCATTGTTGATCACCAGGGTGACAGTGGGTGACATTACCAATGAGGCGGGGTAAAATATAAACATCAGGACAACAGGTCCGATCAAACGCTTCCTTCTTTTTTGTGGAGGCTCTTCCCGTCAGGATGGATGTCATACTGTATGACAGGACTATAAAGAGATCTATGCCGTGGCTGAGTCTGTATCAAATCTCTCATAGTAGGACTTTTAGACAACGACACATACGATTAAATGGACAGGTGGGGACCTGATCCTAGAAGCTTGATAAATACGACCCCTGGGTTAAACTTTCTCTTTTCTTCTAGAAACCACGTGGTATCCAGGAAACGTCTTTACCATTTCTTCAAAGGATTTGGTCAGTTATGATCGGCAGATTCATAGACAGGCACAGATACCAGATAATGTCATGTGAACCTGCTCTGTGTAGAGCTCAGTAACATCTAGGACCAGGCTGGGTTAGGAGAGGCCAGGTGTAACTACCTGTAGGACCAGGCTGGGTTAGGAGAGGCCAGGTGTAACTACCTGTATTACCAGGCTGGGTTAGGAGAGGCCAGGTGTAACTACCTGTAGGACCAGGCTGGGTTAGGAGAGGCCAGGTGTAACTACCTGTATTACGAGGCTGGTTTAGGAGAGACCAGGTCTACCTACATGTAGGACCAGGCTGGGTTAGGAGAGGCCAGGTGTAACTACCTGTAGGACCAGGCTGGGTTAGGAGAGGCCAGGTGTAACTACCTGTATTACCAGGCTGGGTTAGGAGAGGCCAGGTGTAACTACCTGTAGGACCAGGCTGGGTTAGGAGAGGCCAGGTGGACCTACCTGTAGGACCAGGCTGGGTTAGGAGAGGCCAGGTGTGACTACCTGTAGGACCAGGCTGGGTTAGGAGAGGCCAGGTGTGACTACCTGTAGGACCAGGCTGGGTTAGGAGAGGCCAGGTGTGACTACCTGTAGGACCAGGCTGGGTTAGGAGAGGCCAGGTGGACCTACCTGTATGACCAGGCTGGTGTCGTGTCTGGCATCATTAAAGTGAAAACTGTTATTTTATCAAATCAATTCTCTGTAATTATTATTACGTGATTAAACTAATCATGTAAATGTAATGAACTAGGAAGTCGGGGCACCAAGGACAATCTTCAGATTACAAAGTTATAATTTTCCTAATATAACTTTTCAGATATTTTAATATCTGATCAATTAGTCTTCTGATTAATGAATTATTCTTTACCTCAAGTCAATCTCATTCCAAACGTCGTAAATTGTTGGTTATCTGCACGAACCCAGTCTTCACAATGAATCATCCATACATCAAATGTCTTAATCATTTATTTACTAGCTAACTAAATAATCACAGAAATGCATAAGCAAACAAACAGTAGATATGGTTACAAGGATATGATAGGGGAGGTTCCCTAGTGGGCTAAGCCGATATGACGGCTTGGTGGACAAAGGGGAAGTGGGTGTGGACTGAAAAGGGCGGGAAAAACAAAAAAGGTCACTACACAGAGGATTATTATATTAATTGAAATGCTAATCCTTTGCACATGAACGCTCACTCATGTGGGAATAACTGCAATCAATAGATATTTACACTCAGTGTGTCGTTGTGATCTTTGTTGGAATCGTCAGTTCTTCTGTTGGAAAGTTCATCCGTGCGTCTCGCTCTCTCTTCCCTGAAGTCTTTCGTGGTTAGAATGGATACTTCAGAGTACCGTTCAGAAATGTTCTCATAGAATAGATGTTTCGGCGGTTGTCGGTCTTCGCATCCCAGGTTGACATCATTTTCTAGCTGCGCACTAGTAATTAGTATCTAAGATTTGCTCTTATTCTTTAGGGATCGATAGTCTCAGAGTTTAACCATTTCCACCCGTGTAGCCAATGCTTGACGTGGTATGGTTAGGAATTCAACAACCATTTCAACCTTAGCTTATACTGGGGTTTTTGTGGTCTGAACTCAACCTGTGCCTCCTCAGTGTCCATCGAGGTACGCGTGGTCTGAAGAGGATTTCCTCAGGAGGGGTTTTTATTCATAACAGTAGGAAAGGGCAGTTTCATGACACCAGATCATGTCTGTGCTCACGGGGGCGGGCCAATGAATTTGTTAAACTTTAAAGAGAATACAATTGCCTTTCATTAAAGGTTTAACATCACCTTACATCATGTCACAAATAGTTTCATCTTTACTCATTCATTTTATACAAAAATTAGATGAAAACCTCATAATTGAGAAATGTACATATTCAGATATATAGTCATTTGTGTTTCCTGTCCTCTTTGAGGTCACCAAATGAAACACACTCGTCATACCGTCCCTTAAGTATCCACGGACCATTACCACCTTCTCACAAGTGGACATTTTATATCAAATCCTCATTTTGTGGATTTAGGAGTTCGGCATGTGAATTCCTTTGTTCTCTCTATGTATCTCTTTCTGCATGGCCAGGGGGAGAGAGTCTCCTCCAAGAATTTACAACCTGAGATAACAGAACCTGGGTGTAGGAGAGAGAGAGAGAGAGAGAGGAGGAAGTCACCAGCAATACCCCAAAAGGACCACATCATGACACTGGGTTTGGAGAGGCCAGGTGTAACTACCTGTAGGACCAGACTGGGTTAGGAAAGGCCAGGTGTAACTACCTGTAGGACCAGGCTGGGTTAGGAGAGGCCAGGTTTAACTACCTGTAGGACCAGGCTGGGTTAGGAGAGACCAGGATGGGTATGGAGGGTCCAGGCTGGGTTAGGAGGGTCCAGGATGGGTATGGAGGGTCCAGGCTGGGTTAGGAGTGTCCAGGCTGGATTAGGAGATTCCAGGTGTAACTACCTGAATGACCAGACTGGGTATGGATTTTCCAGGCTGGGTATGGAGGGTCCAGGCTGGGTTAGGAGGGTCCAGTTTTGGTTAGGAGGGTCCAGGCTGTGTTAGGAGGGTCCAGTTTTGGTTAGGAGGGTCCAGGCTGGGTTAGGAGGGTCTAGGCTGAGTTAGGAAGGTCCAGAATGGGTTAGGAGGTTCCAGAATGGGTTAGGAGGTTCCAGAATGGGTTAGGAGGTTCCAGGCTGGGTTAGGAGGGTCCAGGCTGGGTTAGGAGGGTCCAGGCTGGGTTAGGAGGGTCTAGGCTGGGTTAGGAGGGTCCAGGCTAGGTTAGGAGGGTCCAGGCTGGGTTAGGAAGGTCCAGAATGGGTTAGGGGGGTCCAGGCTGGGTTAGGAGGGTCCAGGCTGGGTTAGGAGGGTCCAGGCTAGGTTAGGAGGGTCCAGGCTGGGTTAGTAGGGTCCAGGCTGGGTTAGTAGGGTCCAGGCTGGGTTAGGAGGGTCCAGGCTGGGTTAGGAGGGTCCAGGCTAGGTTAGGAGGGTCCAGGCTAGGTTAGTAGGGTCCAGGCTGGGTTAGGAGGGTCTAGGCTGGGTTAGGAGGGTCTAGGCTGGGTTAGGAGGGTCCAGGCTAGGTTAGGAGGGTCCAGGCTGGGTTAGGATGGTCCAGGCTGGGTTAGGAGGGTCCAGGCTAGGTTAGGAGGGTCCAGGCTGAGTTAGGAGGGTCCAGAATGGGTTAGGAGGGTCTAGAATGGGTTAGGAGGTTCCAGAATGGGTTAGGAGGGTCCAGGCTAGGTTAGGAGGGTCCAGGTTGAGTTAGGAGGGTCCAGAATGGGTTAGGAGGGTCTAGAATGGGTTAGGAGGTTCCAGAATGGGTTAGGAGGTTCCAGGCTGGGTTAGGAGGGTCCAGGCTGAGTTAGGAGGGTCCATAATGGGTTAGGAGGTTCCAGAATGGGTTAGGAGGTTCCAGGCTGGGTTAGGAGGGTCCAGGTTGAGTTAGGAGGGTCCAGGCTGAGTTAGGAGGGTCCAGGCTGAGTTAGGAGGGTCCAGGCTAGGTTAGGAGGGTCGAGGCTAGGTTAGGAGGGTCGAGGCTGAGTTAGGAGGGTCCAGGCTGGGTTAGGAGGGTCCAGGCTGAGTTAGGAGGGTCCAGGCTGGGTTAGGAGGGTCTAGGCTGGGTTAGGAAGGTCCAGGCTGGGTTAGGAGGGTCCAGAATGGGTTAGGAGGGTCCAGGCTAGGTTAGGAGGGTCCAGGCAGGGTTAGGAGGGTCTAAGCTGGGTTAGGAAGGTCTAGGCTGGGTAAGGGTCCATGTCAGGAGTACTGCTGGGCTGACACAGCAGGACATGGTTTCAGCTGGCTCCAGATACAGACATGCATGATCCATGCCAGAGGCGCCCACACAAACACACACACACAAACACACACAGCTACACACACACACTCACACACACAGCTACACACAAACACTCACAGATACACACACACATGCGGGCACGCTTTGACAACGTGTCTGTGTGTGTACAGTCTTTGTGTCTGTGTGTGTGTGTGTGTGTGTGTGTGTGTGTGTGTGTGTGTGTGTGTGTGTGTGTGTGTGTGTGTGTGTGTATGTGTGTGTGTATGTGTGTATGTGTCTGTGTATGTGTGTATGTGTATGTGTATGTGTATGTGTATGTGTCTGTGTCTGTGTATGTGTGTGTGTATAGTGCTTGTGTGTATGTGTGTAGTATATGTGTGTGTGTGTGTGTGTGTGTGTGTGTGTGTGTGTGTGTGTGTGTGTGTGTGTGTGTGTGTGTGTGTGTGTGTGTGTGTGTGTAGTGTGTGTGTGTGTAGTATGTGTGTGTGTGTGTGTGTATAGTATGTGTACATCTTAGTGTATGTATGTTTCTCCCATCCACTGTCCTCCTTCCCTCATCAGCCTGGATGCCCAGCCGCTGTGAGGGGAGAGAGACAGACTGATTCCTCTCTTCAACATGGCTACTGCTGCAGCAGGTGATCCTCAGAGTCTGTGGCTCTGTCTGTGGCTCTGCTTCAGTACGAAGACCCACTACAGCAGCGGTCACCAACTGGTCGATCATCAAGGCGTTCCGAACATTTCTGTAGAAAAGCCAACGATAAAAGGCCTGCGCTCCCTTTTTTTTCTCTCTCTCTCTCTCTAATGTTATGATGTTGGCGGTAAGTAGGTGCACTTGAATCAGAAGCGATGTGCACTGGTGTGGGCAAAGTGTTCCCATTTTCAACCATTTCATTTGTCTGAAAAGATAAACTTACGCCTACCCAGGGGACCGGGAGATCTGTGGCTAAATCGAGTGAGCCGACAGCGTTGGCTAGTCAGATACAGCACATAACCCCTAACCTACCATACATACACCACATAACCCCTAACCTACCATACATACACCACATAACCCCTAACCTACCATACATACAGCACATAACCCCTAACCTACCATACATAGAGCACATAACCCCTAACCTACCATACATACAGCACATAACCCCTAACCTACCATACAGTCTA